>NC_142173.1:29262064-29436438 GCF_029865625.1 Vigna umbellata | reverse complement strand
TTCATGCATACATATTTAATTTTCGTCTTTTGCATATAAAAATCCAAATATTTCGTCTTTAAGTCTTAGCTAATCAATAAACCACACAACTAAACTAGGCCGTGAGTCCTTTGGGAAGAACGATACTTGGTCTTACCAAGTTTATTACTTGAACGATTCGGTCATACTTGCCGATTGAAAAACAAGTTTGTGACATCATATTTTGGTGTTCATAAATTTGTCCATCAAGTTTTTGGCGCCGTTGCCGGGGACTCGTGGTTTAACTGGTTAATTTGTGTGATTATTGATTATCTTTGACTTTAATTTTGAATTTCTGTTTTTATTTTCTGTTTTTATTTTCTTTTTTATTTTATTTTTTTATTTATTTATTTCTTTTTATTTTATTTTCTGTTTTCTGTTTTTATCTTCTCCTATATCTTTTTGTGCTAACCAAATATTCTAGGGTTTTGTGTTCTTGTGTATGCAGGAGGCAATTCGAACTAGGAGCAAGAAAACAACAGAACCTCTGCTTGAAGGTCTAGACGAGAGTAGACGGAGGAGAAGAATCCGAACATCTAGAGAACTTTTCCCTCCTCCGGAAACTCTGTTGCAACCATCACCACAAGGTTCTGTTCATAGCACAGAAAATATGGAGAACAATAATATCAGAAGAACTCTTGCTGACTACACCAATATAGCTGGACCTCAGCACTTTAACAGTATAGCTAGACCTAGAGTCAATGCAGCTAACATGGAGGTCAAACCAGCACTGATCCAACTGGTAAAAAGCAACCAATTAATGGGTTATCTCATGAAAGCCCATATGAGCACCTCACTACCTTCAATGAGATTTGCAACACAGTCAAAATTAATGGGGTGCCAGATGAAGCGATCAAACTTAGTTTGTTTCCTTTCTCATTGGGAGGCAATGCTAAACTTTGGTTGAATTCTTTCCCAGAAGGAAGTTTCACAGATTGGGAAGCAGTGACAAAGTTTTTAAACAAGTACTTTCCACAATCAAAGGTGACAAAAGGCAAGCAAGAGATATCTTCATTTAAGCAGGGCATGGAAGAATCACTGGGGCATGCATGGGATAGATACAAAAGTCTGCTAAGAAAAACACCCACGCATGGCTTTGAAGAACAGGAAGTAGTCTTAACTTTCCTTGGAGGGCTTGGTTCACAAACCAAGATGATGCTGGACGCCTCAGCAGGAGGCAATATTAAATGGAAAACTCCAGAGGAAGCCACAGAAATTATAGAAAACATGGCTACTAGTGATAATGAGCTGCACAGTGAGAGAGGAGCTCCTATGCAACAAAAAGGGGTTCTCCAATTACAGACACATGATGCCTTGCTAGCTCAAAATAAAATTCTAACTCAACAGCTGGAGACTCTGACTAAAACTCTTGCACAATTACCCAAAGAGTTGAAAACTGCTGCACAGGTACAAACCCAGTTGTGCGAATTATGTGGAGGTGACCATATCAATGGTCAATGTGCCTTTCCAGTTGAAGCTGTAGAGGACGTTAATTTCATGGCCAATCAATTTCCATACCGTCAAGGGAATTACAATCAAGGGTGGAAACCACACCCAAGCATTGGTCAAGGACAAACTGGGCAAGCTAGTCAATATAATAAGCAGCAGCAGCAACCAACCTTTTGGCAACAGTTATCTATGCTTAATGAAAGATCAACAAGGTTGGAAGAAACTCTTCAGCAATTCATACAGAAAACTGAATCTTCTCAAAAGAGCACTGAAGCTGCTATAAAGAACTTGGAGATTCAAATGGGTCAGATTACCAAGCAATTGGAAGAAAGGCCAAATAGAAATTTTGGGGCTAATACTGAGGTTAACCCCAGAGAAGAGTGCAAGGTGGTAAAGAGTGTTGATGATGATAAAGTTGAGTTAGATACAGAAGAGAGAAGAGACATAGAGAGCAAAAGTACTTTTCCTTTTCCAATCCATCAAGGGAAACAATGGACTTCACAGAATTATTCAGAATGGTGGATAATGAAGCACCTTGGGAACAGATTCTACAGCAAATCACAGTTTACACAAAATCTGATGAAGAAATCTCTACAAAGAAGAGACGTAGAGATGATGAGGCAAAAGAGTGTATAACTGTTAAAAAAGAGTCATTCCCTCCTAAAGCATCAGATCCAGGCAGTTTTTCTATCCCTTGTACCATAGGGAAGAAAAAGGTAAAGAAAGCTCTCCTTGATTTAGGTTCAAGTGTTAACTTGATACCTTATTCTTTACTGGAGCAAATCGGCAATGTTAAAGTGAAACCTGCAAAGGTTAAAATAGTAATGGCCGATGGATCTTCAAAGGAGCCATGTGGGATTGTAGAGGACATTATAGTTTGTGTTGGCAAACTTCAGTTCTTGGCAGACTTTGTGGTGATGAAGATGGAGACAGAGAAGATACCTATCATACTTGGAAGACCGTTTATGAAAACGGCCAGAGCTATCATTGATGTAAATGAAGGTATAGTGGTGCTCCAGGACAGAGAGGAGAGAGTGGTGGTAGACGTCTTCAAAGATGAGACGCAAGCAAAGGAGGAAGAAGCTAGTTATAAAGCTGCATTTCAAGATGCACCCATGACTAGCCGTAAAGATGAAAATCTCAAGGTTTCAGGTAACCATTGTTTGTTGTTTCAGGTACCCAAGGAAGAAAATATTGGAAGAGGAGGAGAAATTCCTAGTGACTGGGAGAAAAGAAGACTCCAACTTGGCACACCTGTAAGAATCAAGAACAAGTTGTGGGTTGTGAAGGGCTTTAAAGAGAAGGAGATGATAGAGATAGAGTCTCCATATTCTAGAAGGACCAAACAGTTCAAGGAAACAGCTGAGGAGTTGGTGGAATGACAACATCAACTATAAAGAAGATGGAACTTGAACTTTATTGGGTCAAGCTAATGACGTTAAAAGAGCGCTTGCTGGGAGGCAACCCAGTGGATTTAAAGACTTTTGATTTGGTTTTGTAATTTTTAATTTGTGAACATTATTTTTGTAATTATTTTGTTGGAGATAGCATCTACTGAAGGATGCTAGGTGGTTAAGTATCTACTGAAGGATACTATGTTTGTAACACCTACTGATGGGTGTTGGTAAGAAAATTTTGCACCTACTGATGGGTGTTGGTGGATTTTGGGTCAGGCTCGTGACGTTAAACAAGCGCTACCTGGGAGGCAACCCAGTTGATTGAATATTTCTGTTTGTTTATTTTAGTTAGGGTTTGCATAAGCATTTTAAACATTGAATTGCAGGGAACCAGTGAGGGGCATGTATGGGAGGCACGTAGGTTAAGAAAAGAAGGAGAAGAGCACATCACGAAAGTGCCGCTGAGCGGGCTGGTACTCTCGCAATGGGCTTTAGTTCCCCTTAGCGGGACCCGAGCCCATTAGGGTATTTTTAAACCCTAAGCTGCGCAAGTTCTCATACTTTCAGGCTTTTCTCTGCACAAACACTCCACATACCTTCTCCAAGGTTTTCCACATCTTTTCACTCTTCCTCTTAAGAAAATTTCTCTTCCACTCACTTTTTCACTAGTGTTCCATCAAGTTTGGGGTTGGAAGAGAGTATCTAGCTTGGAAGCATTCTCATTGCATCTAGTATCTCCACCCAAGTAAGTAAAATGCATTTTGTTCATTCTAGGGTTTTGATTTGAATGTGATTGTCAAAGCATGAATATTTAGGGGTTTTGATTTCTATGCATGATTTGATGATATATTTGATGTTTGAACCGATTAAACTGCATGATTATGAACTGGAAAACTGAAAATTGCATTTGGGTGGAGTTAGGACAGCTTTAAAACAAGATTTTCAAAAATCTGCAGAGTTACCGCTGAGGGGTAAACTGCCGCTGAGCGGCACTCTGCCAGATTTGGTTTTTCTGTTTTTGTGTTGGAATGTGGCACTGGTGGCGCTGAGGGGAAATTCTGGCCCTCAGCGGTGGTTTAGCTTCGAAAGGAGTTGTGTTCTGTGTTTTACTAATGATTAACATCATGTTCTGTGGTTTTGTATTTGTGTTTGAATGTAGGAATGGCATCCTCTTCAGGAAAAAGATTGAAAACCATGGCAACCAAGAGAAAGGAAAAGGAACCAGAGCAACCCCACTCTAGCAGGTTCCTCTCTAGGAAACATGAGAAGCACTTTAGGGTGGTTCAGGACAGGAGACTTCTGATGGAGAGAAAGGTTGGAATGATACCTAACTTTGCTCCTCAATTTGGAGAGCAAGTGTTAGGGAATGACTGGGGAAAGCTAGCCACTATCCTGCACCTGCCAACATAGCTGTGGTAAAGGAATTTTACACCAATGCAAAGAAGATTGGTGATTATCCAGCTGAGAATTATTTGGGCTATGTCAGAGGCCATGCTATCAGGTATGATCCTGATTCTATTAATAACTTCCTGGACACTGTGGGCTGGTGAGCAGTGCCAGTTTGCTCTTTGCATGGAGGAAGGTGCTGATTATGAGGATGTGGAGAGAGTACTGTGTATACCTGGAGGACACTTCCAAAGGAATCGATCTGGCTCAGTGGTTAACATTAGGAGGACGGATTTGACTCCTCTTGCAAAGTATTGGATGGCGTTTTCTCATGCCAACATTCAGCCATGTTCACATGTGTCAGATATTACTCTCAGCAGGGCACTATTCATCTACTGTGCTATCAGAAACTTGAATGTTAATATTGGGCAGGTGATAGCTGATGAGATTAGTGTGCGCCAATACCTCAAACAACAAAGCACCACTAGGACATCCCTCTTTGATCACTCACCTTTGCAAGATAGCTGGGGTGGACACTTCTGCTCCACCATTTGAGAGGCCAAGAAAAGCTATTGATGAGGCTTATTACAGACAGTACTGTGGAGGTGAGGAAGCAGCTCAGCCAGTTCCACCACGCCGTGCTCGTAGAGAGAGAGGGCCAGCACAGAGCCAGACATCTGCTGAGACACATGAAGCAGAACCATTCCAGATGAGGGACATGTATATGTCTCTTATAGGTGCTCAGTTGCAGTCCATTCACAGAGGGCAGGTGGCCACTGCTGAGATGATTGTGGGGATGTATGATACACCTCCAGCCCACAGGTGGACTATGGATGAATTCCATAATGTGGTAGCTTGGCCAGAGGAACCAGTGCATGGAGGAGGAGCTGGAGCAGCTGAAGCTTCAGCTAGAGAGATGGAAGAAGATGAAGCTGATGATGATGATGCATTTGAAGATGATGAAGATGAGGAGGAAGAGGAAGATACAGAGGACAGCTCAGACTGATGAGGAGCTGAGATAGCATTTACTGATAAATGCTATCATATGATTATGCTTTTGTGGTTTAAGTTTTCTGAACTTATTTGTTTTTGTTTTTAGATTAGGGTTTGATGTACTCTATTGAACACCTGGTTTGTTATGATGGTTTGCTATTAACTGTGATTGTGTGATAAGTAATGCTGAATGATGCTTATTGATTGATTGATGTTGAGATGATGTGCACATTAAAATGCTTATACAGGTGATTCACAAGCTTTGTGAACAAATGCATGATATTATGATTGTGATTGTGAAATTAAGCAGGATGTGTATGTCAAATGTGAATGAGCTTATATGTGAGGTTTTGAGCTCCAGAGTTTTTGTATTGAATGCTATTACTTTGAAAGCATGAATGACTTTGCCCAGGTTTTCTATGATTGAATCAATTGCTTGTTTTGCATCATATGATCAAGGCCGTTTGTTGGAACCTTTTTATTGGCCAAATTCATAAAGTTAGCCCACTAAAAGAGAACACTTTGTGTTCTATCCTTTGAACCCTTAGCCTTGAACATACACTGAAACCCTTGATTGAAAATCTTTACCTTGAGTTAAGTAGAAGATCTTTGTGGTATTGTTAAATGTTCAAGTTTGGGGTTGTTGGGAAAACATGAAAAAGGAAAAGCATTGAGCTAAGAGCTAAAAAAGTAAGAAAAAGAAGAAATGCAAAGGCAAGTTGGGAATAAGAATAATTGTGTGTTATGATTCTCTTAACTCAAGGATTTTGTGATCCAGAAAAACCAATTTTCTTGTTAGCCCAGCCACATTATAAGCCATTGAAAAGTCCTTGTGATGATGCATGCTTGTGAATGTTTTTGATTGTGGTAAAATGAAAGGCAAAGTTGATTCATGTGACATTGTGATAGTAGAGTGAATGAGTGATTACCTCTTATACACTTGTGTGTTGAGTGAAACACTTTACCTAGTGAGGAAATATTCCATTAGCACATGAACATCCATGCTTAATTGATTGGTCATTCATGAAAAAGAGCATTTGTTGGGTATTAACTGACTTTGTGAAACACTAAAGCATGTGCACATCTTGATTGAACTCTTGGTCATAAGTTTGATTGAAGTTTTTACTTATCTAAAAAGAGATTTTTGAATGAGTGAACCATCATATGAATTGGTTGAAGATTGAGTTATATCTTGTTTGCTTGAGGACAAGCAAAGTTCTAAGTTTGGGGTTGTGATAACAGTTGAAAAACTGTTATTTTCATGCTTAAAATTGATACTAAAAGCAACCTTTATACTTAGAAACTAGCTTGAAATCATGCTTTTCTTCATATTTTCAAAATAAGAGAGCTGGACAGGTTTATGCTTGATTTCAGTGTTTTTGTGCAGGTTTTAAGGTGAATTTGGTGAAAGAAGTGAAGAAGGAGAGAGATGGAATCAGAAAAGACATCAAAAGTGCAAAAGGAGAAGCCGAAGTCACCGCTCAGCGGCAGTTTACCGCTGAGCGGCACTCAGGAGTCACGGGAGGTCCGCTGAGGGGCAAAATGGCCGCTGAGGGGAAGAAACGACTCACGCACTTACCGCTGAGCGGTACTTTACCGCTGAGCGGCACTTTTATGGGCTTGGACCTAATTTTCTGTAATTTACGAATAATATATAAGCTTTAGGGTTTCCTAGGGTTAGGTATTTTGGCTGGAACGAAGCAAACACTCTCTCTCCACCCCTTTGAAGGAGGATCTTGGATGCTCAGGCTTCCTCTTCACCTTTTTAGGGTTTTATCTTTCATTCTTTCATTGTTATTCATCTAGGTTCACCATGAATATGTGAACTAAACTCTGTATGTTTGTTGGGGAATCAATGTAATCTTTTGAAGCTCTCATATATGGAATTTGTTTTTACATCTTTTATTTAAGACTATGCTTTCTTTCATCATTAGTTAGGGTTTTTCCTCTTTGCTTAATGCTTGCATTGTTTAACTCATTCGATGCATGATTATTGGTTTTGTCGATACGGGCACGTACGGGGAAGTCTAGATCCGGGGAATTTCTCCCAATATTATATTGGTTGTCGTTAAGCTCCTGCACTTATGAACTAATATTAGGAATGCTAGGAATTGTATGAACTCGTATTAGGGAGAAGCCTTCTTGAAAGGTACTTTAGAGAGTGGCATTAACAATGATGATTTGAATGTTGAATTCCTAAAATATATGAGAGTGGATAAGATGAAATTGACCCCCAACAACATATTCATACATATATTTCATTGAAAGTGTTTATCTTTTGCTTTTGCCATTGATCAAAACTTCATGCATACATATTTAATTTTCGTCTTTTGCATATAAAATCCAATATTTCGTCTTTAAGTCTTAGCTAATCAATAAACCACAACTAAACTAGGCCGTGAGTTTGGGAAGAACGATACTTGGTCTTACCAAGTTTATTACTTGAACGATTCGGTCATACTTGCCGATTGAAAAACAAGTTTGTGACATCATATTTTGGTGTTCATAAATTTGTCCATCAGTTGGCATGAGAAAATGTCATCCAATACTTTGCAAGAGGAGTTCAGGTCATTCCTCCTAATATTCACCACAGAGCCAGCTCTATTCCTTTGAAAGTGTCCTCCAAGTATATGATAACAAGTGAAAAACTGTTATTTTTCATGCTTAAAATTGACACAAAAAGCAACCTTTACATTTAGAAACTAGCTTGAAATCGTGCTTTATCCATATTTTCAAAAATAAGAGAGCTGGACAGGTTTATGCTTGATTTCAGTGTTTTTGTGCAGTTTTTAAGGTGAATTTAGTGAAAGAAGTGAGAAGGAGAGAGATGTAATCAGAAAAGTCAACCAGAAACCAGAAAAGTCAACCAGTCAACCAGAAAAACCAGAAAAGTCAACCAGTCAACCAGAAAAGTCAACCAGTACACCAAAAAAGTCAACCAGTCACACCAGAATACGAAAAAGTCAACCAGACGAGTTTTGGGCCAGTTTTATGCGAATTTATGATCTGTTTGGGCCTGGACCCGTTTTCTATATTTTTTATGTCCTATTTAAAGACCTAGATGTCTTAGGGTTTGGTATCTTTGGCAGAAACGAAGCAAACATCTCTCTTCCACCCCTTGGGGTAGATTGGGAGATGGGTGACAGCTATCCTCTTCTTCTCGGGTTTTTCTATCTCTTTCATTCTTTCATTATTGTTCATCTAGGTTCACATGAATATGGGTGAACTAAAACCTTGTATGTTTGTTGGGGAATCAATGTAATCTTGTGAAACTCTCATATATGGAATCTGTTTTTACATCTTTTACTTAAGACTTATGCTTCTTTCATCATTAGTTAGGGTTTTTCCTCTTTGACGTATGCTTGCATTGTTTAACTCATTCGATGCATGATTATTGGTTTGTCGATACGGGCACGTACGGGGAAGTCTAGATCCGGGAATTTCTCCCAATATGATATTGGTTGTCGTTAAGCTCCTGCCTTGATGAACTAATTATTAGGAATGCTAGGATTGTATGAACTCGTAATTAGGGAGGAAGCCTTCTCGTAATTTGGAATGTAGTAAGAACTCTTGCTGACTACACCAATATAGCTGGGACCTCAGCACTTTAACACTATAGCTAGACCTAGAGTCAATGCAGCTAATATGGAGGTCAAACCAGCACTGATTCAACTGGTGAAAAGCAACCAATTTAATGGGTTATCTCATGAAAGCCCATATGAGCACCTCACTACCTTCAATGAGATTTGCAACACAGTCAAAATTAATGGGGTGTGATGCGGGCTGTCGCGGCCCGTCAAATTTGATGTGCATTAAAGAATGCAATACAGTGCTAGGAAGTGACTCCTAGGTCGTCTCTCAAGGACCAAATGTGGTTCGAGTCTTAGGTCAAACACGTAGTGGGGGGGTTTGTGAATGCGGATGAACTAAATTAAAACTTGAAAATCGAACACAACCGAATATAATTGACGGTATCCAAGTGCATAAAAACACTAAACTGAACACAGCAACAGATAAATATCCCAACACAATTTCATGCTATTCAATGCAACACTTAAACTAGAACATTAAATGCATAATGTTGTCATCTATCCCACACATTCACCACCAAAAAGAAGAAAAGCATTTCAACCCATAATGTAAAATATTTTAAGGCAAAAGAAATGAAAGACAGTAAAACTTCTCTACTATTAACTGTGACCGATTCATCTACCAAAAGAAATTAGTAATTACAAATGCTTTAAAGAGAGAAACCACTCTTGGCCGTGACATCATTATTGGCAAAGCAAAGTCAAAACAATTTGTATTCTTCTTCATTCCATCAACTTCCAACTTCTACAATATTTTAATCACACATGGTCCACTCTTTTTTGCAAAAGGAATTTAAAGCAATTAAATTTGAAGCTATCAACGTGCACTACTACTCCTTCTAGTCATGTCTTCCCAAAGAAATAAAGAAGTGCATTATTTGGCCGTAGGCCACTTCTTCCACATGTTATTTGGTCTCTTCCTCTTCATTCACGTAAAGCCTCCCCATTTGAAAGATGTTTTTAAAATGAAAATGCAACTTTTGAAAGCTTTTGTTATTTATCAAACTAAGAAACCAAATTCGGTACTGCACCTCTACTTCACGGTTTTCTTCATGCTTAAAAAGGTAAACAAGGTAGAAATTGATAAAAGGAAGATGCTGCTGATCTACATATGCATTACCTAAAATAAAAGCAAACAAGACAAAGTATATGGATTGCAAAAAAAATGGAAACAAGCATCCAAACTAGTAGGACCGTCCACTCTCTTTGTACAAATTGAAAATATGATTGCTGGAATGAAAGTCATATGCAGACATACTAAATGAATTAAAAGCTTCACACACTTCTACTACATGGACAACTCTCTTCCGTGAAAAACCCAAATGGAAGATGCAATTAGAATCCAACAAAGGGAATAAACATCACTCATTCATTCATCATGAAAATGTTTCCAGTTCTCTCAAAGAACATAATATTCAAAGTACAAAGAAACAAAGCAAAGTAAAAAGAAACAAACTGTCTGCCTCTTGGCCATGTGCCTCCTTACAGAACGTGAATTTCCAGTGTCTCAATAATTAAACAAGCTTACTTCCTTCATTCTCCATCCATGCTGGTATATCTCCTTGTCTATTCTCTATGTGTAGAATCATGGAAGTGCAATAATACCCAGAGCTCCCCCCCCCCTCTTTCTTAAACTAATAAAAAAAAAACTTCTTTTTAAGTGGCGGCTGTGGAGCCCTCCAAGTGTGCACAATTCCCAGACCTCAGGGCTTCTTCACGTAGGCTCCCCCTTTAGCTTGGTGGACCGTGAGTTGCTTGGACGTTGCTTCTTCGTGCACCTCCAAACTACTGGAAAATGTTGTTCGTCACACCCTTGCTTGCTGGACCATGTACCTCCATTTGCTGCCCGTCACCCTATGCTCCAATACTCACACCACTTCCAAGCTGCTGGACCTGCTTTATTGTTCGTCACCCCTACTGGGCAGCTTCTTGATGGACAAATTTATGAACACCAAAATATGATGTCACAAACTTGTTTTTCAATCGGCAAGTGTGACGGAATCGTTCAAGTAATAAACTTGGTAAGACCAAGTATCGTTCTTCCCAAAGGACTCACGGCCTAGTTTAGTTGTGTGGTTTATTGATTAGCTAAGACTTAAAGACAAAATATTTGGATTTTATATGCAAAAGACGAAAATTAAATATGTATGCATGAAGTTTTGATCAATGGAAAAAGCAAAAGATAAACACTTTCAATGAAATATATGTATGAATATGTTGTTGGGGGTCAATTTCATCTTATCCACTCTCATATATTTTAGGAATTCAACATTCAAATCATCATTGTTAATGCCACTCTCTAAAGTACCTTTCAAGAAGGCTTCTCCCTAATCACGAGTTCATACAATTCCTAGCATTCCTAATGATCAGTTCATAAGTACAGGAGCTTAACGACAACCAATATAATATTGGGAGAAATTCCCCGGATCTAGACTTCCCCGTACGCGCCCGTATCGACAAAACCAATAATCATGCATCGAATGAGTTAAACAATGCAAGCATTACACAAAGAGGAAAAACCCTAACTAATGATGAAAGAAAGCATAGATCTTAATTAAAAGATGTAAAAACAGATTCCATATATGAGAGCTTCAAAAGATTACATTGATTCCCCAACAAACATACAGAGTTTAGTTCACCATATTCATGGTGAACCTAGATGAATTACAATGAAAGAATGAAAGATAAAACCCTAAAAAGGTGAAGAGGAAGCCTCAGCATCCAAGATCCTCCTTCAAAGGGGTGGAAGAGAGAGTGTTTGCTTCGTTCCAGCCAAAGATACCTAACCCTAGGAAACCCTAAAGCTTATATAGTATTCGTAAATTACAGAAAATTAGGTCCAAGCCCATTAAAGTGCCGCTCAGTGGTAAGTGCGTGTCACGTTTCTTCCCCTTAGCGGCCATTTTGCCCCTCAACGGTCCTCCCGTGAGGTCCTGAGTGCCGCTTAGCGGTAAACTGCCGCTGAGCGGTGACTTCGGCTTCTCCTTTTGCACTTTTTGATGTCTTTTCTGATTCCATATCTCTCCTTCTTCACTTCTTTCACCAAATTCACCTTAAAACCTGCACAAAAACACTGAAATCAAGCATAAACCTGTCCAGCTTTCTTATTTCTGAAAATATGAAGAAAAGCATGATTTCAAGCTAGTTTCTAAGTATAAAGATTGCTTTTAATATCAATTTTAAGCATGAAAATAACAGTTTTTCAACTGTTATTGATGGAAGACCATCTAAGACATACATTGGACCTCTTACTAGAGCCATGGCTAAGAGAGTTCAAGAGGAAGAAGGATCACTTAATATTTTGCTTCTATGGAAGGTGAATTATCTTAAACCTTCTTCTCTTAATTAAGCATGTTTACTTTGTTTGTAGGATTAAATAAATTGGAGGGAGCAGCTGCCAACATGGCATTTGGCACGTGAAAGGAAGGCCTGGTTGGAGAAGCTTGCTGCCAAAGTCATATGCACCCAGCCAAAACCCCAAAATAGCCCAACGTTGGATGAGAAGATGCTTCAAACACGTGAGGAGCTGACCTGGAGCAAGGCATGGGATTTGCTGGAAGGATTTGGTGTTGCTGTTAGGCTTCCCATTTGAAATTAGGCGGGAGTTCAATTCAGAAAAGAGACCCATCTTCACTTATAAATAGGATGGTTTCTTCCTTGTATGGTACTTTAGAGCTATGCCCAAATGCTGAGAAATATATTCCAGTCTTGCATTCTGCTCTTGAGTCAAAATTGCTTGCTAATTCTTCATTTTCTCTCAAGCTTCCTTCCATTATATGAAGGCTTTCTGAGCTGAGAGGTTTCACTCATTTTACCTTGCTTCATTCAAACATCTCCATCACCATTTACTCCATCAATTCCGCTGCACACCAACACATCTACACACCTCTGATCTAGGAGCTTCAGGCCACTGGTTTCCTCTGGAATTTGGCTCCATCAAGTGGTATCCAGAGCTTAGGTTCTCCACGCACCAAGGAGCTAAGCATTTCTTCTCATTCTGCAATTTAATTCTGCTGAATTCCATCCCTATTTCTGTTTTCTATTTCTGTTTCAGTTTTAATTCTGTGTCAGTTTTTGTTCTTTTAATTCTGTTTCTGTAATTTTGTTCCAGCCTTTAATTCTGTGTTCTTATAGTGTTTTATGTCCATTTTTCATTTTAAACGGTGAATCATTTCTTGTTTGAGTCAATTCCAGCTTTGAACTTTAAATTCTGTTTTGTCTAAAGTCTTGTGCAAACTACTGTTGCTGTTTTATAGTTGTCACTGTTTTGAAATTGTTTCTGTTGAGTTCTGTGCTTACCAGTGCTATACAAGCTGTTTGTTACCATCAGAGGCAGTGATGAGTTGATCTAGCCTTGGTAATATAGGCTGAAGCATCCAATAAGCCAAACTGGTTTTAAAATTCTGTTTAAATCTGATGCAGAATTTTGTTTGCTGTTCTAAATCATCAAATCTGTTTTCAGCTGGTTTTGGTTGATTCTAAAGCTTGATACAACATTGTTTAGTGTTGTTGAATGATGCTAAGAGTGTAGCCAACCATAACAAGCAATGAAATGCAATTTGCATAGCTTGGTTGTGCATAGACACTAGTCATTTGCTATTTCAGATTTAAATTTGGTTTATCACCGTGCCAATTTTCATTGCATAGTTTAATCTGAGTTTGGTCATGCTAAGCATCTTTAATTCCAGCTTAGATCTGTGTATTCACATTTCCTAGAGTCTTTTCCTTGCTGATTCAAACTTTGATTCCATAAAACTGAATTTGGTTGGTTATTTTGGTGCCATTTACTGCATAAGTGGTACAGCAGTAGGGAATTTCGAAAATCTGCTGTTTCCTTGCTGTTTTATAGCTTGAGCAAGTTTCAATTGATGGTTCAAAGTTGCTAGTACTGTTCATTTGGTCAAAACATGACTTATATGCAAATTTGCATTTGAAACCATCAATTTTTGAGTGAAAATGGAAGTGAAACAATGATTTTGAATTATAGGCAGTTACTAAGTTGTCTTAAGGTCTGAACATGTTCAAAATCATCATTAAAAATTGTTGAAACTGTCCAAACAAAGATTGAAACATTTCCATATAGTTTTGGATCTCAAACCACCAAAATTCAGTCTAATTTTTCTGGTGCAGTTCTGTTTTCCAGCTGCTGTTTGGTAATTTTGATGCAAAAAAATTCATTACTGGAATGTGAAAAAACTGGTTCCATGATTAAAAAATGAAATAGATGACTCAAAGAAGTAATATCAAGTGATAAAAAGCTGTTGAACTGTGCAATCCAGATTACAGGCCCTGAAAAATCAAAATTCAAAAATCTGAAAGTCATTGGGGCATTTTATCAAACAGTTTTGAAAATTATCAAACAGTTTGCATTTGGAATCATTTCTGAACTGTGTTTGCGTTTTTTTTTTTGCTTTCTTAATCTGTTCTAGCACCTTTGGTAGGTTCCTTTTGTGTACTTGCTGTTTTTCCATACCTAGTTCATTTGTTTACCACATTTTTGGCTTCCAAAATTGTCAATTATTGCTGGAAAATGGTGTGGAAAACTGGTGCAGAATGGTAAATCTAGCTTGGTTTGTTTGAGTGGATTTAAGGTACTGATGTTGTCATTCCACCAACTCCTCAGCTGTTTCCTTTGAACTGTCTTGGTTCTTCTAGAATATGGAGACTCTATCTCTATCATCTCCTTTTCTTTGAAGCCCTTCACAACCCACAACTTGTTCTTGATTCTTACAGGTGAGCCAAGTTGGAGTCTTCTTTTCTCCCAGTCGCTATGAATTTCTTCTCCTCTTCCAGTCTCTTCTTCCTTAGGTACCTGAAACAACAAACAATGGTTACCTGCAACCTGGGGATTTTCATCTTTATGGCTAGTCATGGGTGCATCTGAAATGCAGCTTTATAACTAGCCTCTTCCTCCTTTGCTTGCATCTCATCTTTGAAGACGTCTACCACCACTCTCTCCTCTCTGTCCTGGAGCACCACTATACCTTCATTTACATCAATGATAGCCCTGGCCGTTTTCATAAACGGTCTTCCAAGTATGATAGGTATCTTCTCTGTCTCCATCTTCATCACCACAAAGTCTACCTAGAACTGAAGTTTGCCAACACAAACTATAATGTCCTCTACAATCCCACATGGCTCCTTTGAAGATCCATCGGCCATTACTATTTTAACCTTTGCAGGTTTCACTTTCACATTGCCGATTTGCTCCAGTAAAGAATGAGGTATCAAATTAACACTTGAACCTAAATCAAGGAGAGCTTTCTTTACCTTTTTCTTCCCTATGGTACAAGGGATAGAAAAACTGCCTGGATCTGATGCTTTAGGGGGAATGACTCTTTTTTAACAGTTATACATTTCTTTGCTTCACACCTCTACGTCTTTCTTTGTAGAGATGTTCTCATAAGATTTTGTGTAAACTGTGATTTTCTGTAGAATCTGCTCCCAAGGTGCATCATTATGCAACATCTTGAATAATTCTGTGAAATCCAATTGTTTCTCTTGATTTATTGGAAAAGGAAAGTATTTTTGCTCTCTATTTCTCTTCTTTCTTCTGTTTCTCCTTCTTCTAACTCAATTATCTCTTCATTCACACTCTTTACCACCTTGCACTCTTCTCTGGGGTTAACCTCAGTATTAGCCCCAAAATTTCTATTTGTCTTTCTTCCAATTGCTTGGTAATCTGACCCATTTGAATCTCCAAATTCTTTATAGCAGCTTCAGTGCTCTTTTAAGAAGATTCAGTTTTCTGTATGAATTGCTGAAGAGTTTCTTCCAACCTTTGATCTTTCATTAAGCATAGATAACTGTTGCCAAAAGGTTGGTTGCTGCTGCTGCTTATTATATTGATTAGCTTGCCCATTTGTCCTTGACCAATGCTTGGATGTGGTTTCCACCCTTGATTGTAATTCCCTTGACGGTATGGAAATTGATTAGCCATGAAATTAACATCCTCCATGGCTTCCACTGGAAAAGCACATTGACCATTGATATGGTCACCTCCACATAATTCGCACAACTGGGTTTGTACCTGTGCAGTAATTTTCAACTCTTTAGGTAATTGTCAAGAGTTTTAGTCAGAGTTTCCAGCTGTTGAGTTAGAATTTTATTTTGAGCTAGCAAGGCATCATGTGTTTGTAATTGAAGAACCCTTTTTGTTGCATAGGAGCTCCTCTCTCACTGTGCAGCTCATTATCACTAGTAGCCATGTTGTCATTGATTTCTATAGCTTCCTCTAGAGTTTTCCATTTGATATTTCCTCCTATTGAGGCGTCAAGCAGCAGCTTGGTTTGTGAACCAAGACCTCCAAGGAAAGTTAAGACTACTTCCTGTTCTTCAAAGCCATGCGTGGGTGTTTTTCTTAGTAGACTTTTGTATCTATCCCATGCATGCCCTAGTGATTCTTCCATGCCCTGCTTAAATGAAGATATCTCTTGCTTGCCTTTTGTCACCTTTGATTGTGGAAAGTACTTGTTCAAAAACTTTGTTACCACTGCTTCCCACTCTGTGAAACTTCCTTCTGGAAAAGAGTTCAACCAAAGCTTAGCATTGCCTCCCAATGAGAAAGGAAACAAACTAAGTTTGATTGCTTCGTCTGGCACCCCATTGATTTTCACTGTGTTGCAAATTTCATTAAATGTAGTAAGGTGCTCATATGGGCTTTCATGAGATAACCATTAAATTGATTGCTCTTCACCAGTTGGATCAGTGCTGGTTTGACCTCCATATTGGCTGCATTGACTCTAGGTCTAGCTATGCTGTTAAAGTGTTGAGGTCCAGCTATATTGGTGTAATCAGCAAGAGTTCTTCTGATATTATTATTCTCCATATTTTCTGTGCTATTGTCAGAACCTTGTGGTGATGGTTGCAACAGAGTTTCCGGAGGAGGGAAAAGTTCTCTAGATGTTCTGATTCTTCTCCTCCGTCTACTGTCTTCTAATCCTTCAAGCAGAGGTTCTGTTGTTTTCTTGCTCCTAGTTCGAATTGCCTCCTGCATACACAAGAACACAAAACCCTAAAAAGATTTGGTTAGCACAAAAAGATATAAGAGAAGATATAAGATTCAGAAAATAAAAACAGAAAACAGAAAAATAAAATAAAATCAAATAAAATACAAACTGAAAAATATAAACAGAAAAATAAAATAAAATAAAAAAATTCGAAATTTAAATTAAAAATAAAAAAAATAAGTCAAAGATAATCAATAATCACACAAATTAACCAGTTAAACCACGAGTCCCCGGCAACGGCGCCAAAAACTTGATGGACAAATTTATGAACACCAAAATATGATGTCACAAACTTGTTTTTCAATCGGCAAGTGTGACGGAATCGTTCAAGTAATAAACTTGGTAAGACCAAGTATCGTTCTTCCCAAAGGACTCACGGCCTAGTTTAGTTGTGTGGTTTATTGATTAGCTAAGACTTAAAGACAAAATATTTGGATTTTATATGCAAAAGACGAAAATTAAATATGTATGCATGAAGTTTTGATCAATGGCAAAAGCAAAAGATAAACACTTTCAATGAAATATATGTATGAATATGTTGTTGGGGGTCAATTTCATCTTATCCACTCTCATATATTTTAGGAATTCAACATTCAAATCATCATTGTTAATGCCACTCTCTAAAGTACCTTTCAAGAAGGCTTCTCCCTAATGTTCATACAATTCCTAGCATTCCTAATGATCAGTTCATAAGTACAGGAGCTTAACGACAACCAATATAATATTGGGAGAAATTCCTCGGATCTAGACTTCCCCATACGCCCGTATCGACAAAACCAATAATCATGCATCGAATGAGTTAAACAATGCAAGCATTACACAAAGAGGAAAAACCCTAACTAATGATGAAAGAAAGCATAGATCTTAATTAAAAGATGTAAAAACAGATTCCATATATGAGAGCTTCAAAAGATTACATTGATTCCCCAACAAACATACAGAGTTTAGTTCACCATATTCATGGTGAACCTAGATGAATTACAATGAAAGAATGAAAGATAAAACCCTAAAAAGGTGAAGAGGAAGCCTCAGCATCCAAGATCCTCCTTCAAAGGGGTGGAAGAGAGAGTGTTTGCTTCGTTCCAGCCAAAGATAGCTAACCCTAGGAAACCCTAAAGCTTATATAGTATTCGTAAATTACAGAAAATTAGGTCCAAGCCCATTAAAGTGCCGCTCAGCGGTAAAATACCGCTCAGCGGTAAGTGCGTGTCACGTTTCTTCCCCTCAGCGGCCATTTTGCCCCTCAGCGGTCCTCCCGTGAGCTCCTGAGTGCCGCTCAGCGGTAAACTGCCGCTGAGTGGTGACTTTGGCTTCTCCTTTTGCACTTTTTGATGTCTTTTCTGATTCCATATCTCTCCTTCTTCACTTCTTTCACCAAATTCACCTTAAAACCTGCACAACAACACTGAAATCAAGCATAAACCTGTCCAGCTCTCTTATTTCTGAAAATATGAAGAAAAGCATGATTTCAAGCTAGTTTCTAAGTATAAAGATTGCTTTTAATATCAATTTTAAGCATGAAAATAACAGTTTTTCAACTGTTATCACTTCTCTCCTAGACGTGCTGGACTTGCAACCAAGCTGCTGGATGCGGACGTGGCTGCTTTTTTTTCTTTGCTATTCAATAAAGCCAAGCTGTTGTATTCCCTGTTTAAGAGTGTTGGGAGGTTTTAGCACTGTCCAATTATCAATTCCTAGCCACCACAAGTACCCAACAGCAAGCAAATGCAAACAGATTAGAAATCACTCAAACAATAAGCATTGGACTGACATAGGGGAGTAAAAAAAATACTGGGAACAGCACAGAACGAATTTAAACAAAATAAAAACTATACGTGAAAATAGACATCCATACGAAACTATGAAAAAAAAATTGCATGGAAAACGGATAAGAATTGAACTCAAACGAGGACACACAAGTTGACACAACATTCACGCAGCACTGTGCGAAAATTGAAATGACTGAGATGCATTGGGCTCAATTGCCATTTCTCATTTAACCTTCATATGTCCCAAATTGTATCTCCAAATTTTCCTTGTAAAATAATTATCTCAGATAATTCAAATTAGTTAAAATAAGAATTTCCGATCAAATTTAGCACAATTAGCAAAATAGGATAATACTGTACATTCAAGCACAATTCCTTGATTAAATCCAGTACAATAAACTAAGTGAAATCAATAAAATATTGATTCATCAGGGTGCCAGACGAAGCTATCAAACTTAGCTTGTTTCCTTTCTCATTGGGAGGCAATGCTAAGCTTTGGTTGAATTCTTTCCCAGAAGAAAGTTTCACAGAGTGGGAAGCAGTGGTCACAAAATTTTTAAACAAGTACTTCCCACAATCTAAGGTGACAAAAGGCAAGCAAGAGATTTCTTCATTTAAGCAGGGCATGGAAGAATCACTGGGGCATGCATGGGACAAATACAAAAGCTTGCTAAGAAAAACACCCACGCATGGCTTTGAAGATCAGGAAGTAGTCTTAACTTTCCTTGGAGGGCTGATAACAGTTGAAAAACTGTTATTTTATGATTAAAATTGACACTAAAAGCAACCTTTACACTTAGAAACTAGCTTGAAATCATGCTTTTCTTTATATTTTTGGAAATAAGAGAGCTGGACAGGTTTATGCTTGATTTCAGTGTTTTTGTGCAGGTTTTAAGGTGAATTTGGTGAAAGAAGTGAAGAAGGAGAGAGTTGAAATCAGAAAAGACAACAAAAAGTGCAAAAAGGAGAAGCCGAAGTCACCGCTCAGCGGCAGTTTACCGCTGAGCGGCACTCAGGAGTCACGGAGGTCCGCTGAGGGGCAAAATGGCCGCTGAGGGGAGAAAACAAGTCACGCACTCACCGCTGAGCGGTATTTTACCGCTGAGCGGCACTTTAATGGGCTTGGACTTGACTTTTTGTAATTTACGAATGATATATAAGCTTTAGGGTTTCCTAGGGTTAGGCATCTTGGCTGGAACGAAGCAAACACTCTCTCTTCCACCCCTTTGAAGGAGGATCTTGGATGCTGAGGCTTCCTCTTCACCTTTTTAGGGTTTATTCTTTCATTCTTTCATTGTAATTCATCTAGGTTCACCATGAATATGGTGAACTAAACTCTGTATGTTTGTTGGGGAATCAATGTAATCTTGTGAAACTCTCATATATGGAATCTGTTTTTACATCTTTTAATTAAGACTTATGCTTTCTTTCATCATTAGTTAGGGTTTTTCCTCTTTGCTTAATGCTTGCATTGTTTAACTCATTCGATGCATGATTATTGGTTTTGTCGATACGGGCACGTACGGGGAAGTCTAGATCCGGGGAATTTCTCCCAATATGATATTGGTTGTCGTTAAGCTCCTGCACTTATGAACTGATCATTAGGAATGCTAGGAATTGTATGAACTCGTGATTAGGGAGAAGCCTTCTAGAAAGGTACTTTAGAGAGTGGCATTAACAATGATGATTTGATGTTGAATTCCTAAAATATATGAGAGTGGATAAGATGAAATTGACCCCCAACAACATATTCATATTAATATCATTGAAAGTGTTTATCTTTTGCTTTTTGCCATTGATCAAAATTCATGCATACATGTTTATTTTCTGTCTTGCATCTTAAACCCAAATATTTCGTTTGTAAGTCTTAGTTAATCAAGAAACCACATAACTAAACTAGGCCGTGAGTCCTTTGGGAAGAACGATACTTGGTCTAACCAAGTTTATTACTTGAACGATTCGGTCATACTTGCCGATTGAAAACAAGTTTGTGACATCATAATTTGGTGTTCATAAATTTGTCCATCAAGTTTTTGGCGCCGTTGCCGGGGACTCTGGTTTAACTGGTTAATTTGTGTGATTATTGATTATCTTTGACTTATTTTTTTTTATTTTTTAATTTAAATTTCGAATTTTTTATTTTATTTTATTTTCTGTTTTTTTTTAGTTTGTATTTTATTGGATTTATTTTATTTTATTTTATTTTTCTGTTTTTCTGTTTTTCTGTTTTCTGTTTTTATTTTCTGAATCTTATATCTTTTTGTGCTAACCAAATCTTTTCTAGGGTTTTGTGTTCTTGTGTATGCAGGAGGCAATTCGAACTAGGAGCAAGAAAACAACAGAACCTCTGCTTGAAGGATTAGAAGACAGTAGACGGAGGAGAAGAATCAGAACATCTAGAGAACTTTTCCCTCCTCCGGAAACTCTGTTGCAACCATCACCACAAGGTTCTGACAATAGCACAGAAAATATGGAGAATAATAATATCAGAAGAACTCTTGCTGATTACACCAATATAGCTGGACCTCAACACTTTAACAGCATAGCTAGACCTAGAGTCAATGCAGCCAATATGGAGGTCAAACCAGCACTGATCCAACTGGTGAAGAGCAATCAATTTAATGGGTTATCTCATGAAAGCCCATATGAGCACCTTACTACATTTAATGAAATTTGCAACACAGTGAAAAAATGGGGTGCCAGACGAAGCAATCAAACTTAGTTTGTTTCCTTTCTCATTGGGAGGCAATGCTAAGCTTTGGTTGAACTCTTTTCCAGAAGGAAGTTTCACAGAGTGGGAAGCAGTGGTAACAAAGTTTTTGAACAAGTACTTTCCACAATCAAAGGTGACAAAAGGCAAGCAAGAGATATCTTCATTTAAGCAGGGCATGGAAGAATCACTGGGGCATGCATGGGATAGATACAAAAGTCTGCTAAGAAAAACACCCACGCATGGCTTTGAAGAACAGGAAGTAGTCTTAACTTTCCTTGGAGGGCTTGGTTCACAAACCAAGATGATGCTTGATGCCTCAGCAGGAGGCAATATTAAATGGAAAACTCCAGAGGAAGCTATAGAAATCATTGACAACATGGCTACTAGTGATAATGAGCTCAACAGTGAAAGAGGAGCTCCTATGCAACAAAAAGGGGTTCTCCAATTACAGACACATGATGCCTTGCTAGCTCAAAATAAAATTCTAACTCAACAGCTGGAGACTCTGACTAAAACTCTTGCACAATTACCTAAAGAGTTGAAAACTGCTGCACAGGTACAAACCCAATTGTGCGAATTATGTGGAGGTGATCATATCAATGGTCAATGTGCTTTTCCAGTGGAAGCCTTGGAGGATGTTAATTTCATGGCTAATCAATTTCCATACGTCAAGGGAATTACAATCAAGGGTGGAAACCACATCCAAGCATTGGTCAAGGACAAACTGGGCAAACAAATCAATATAATAGCAGCAGCAACCAACCTTTTGGCAACAGTTATCTATGCTTAATGAAAGATCAACAAGGTTGGAAGAAACTCTTCAGCAATTCATACAGAAAACTGAATCTTCTCAAAAGAGCACTGAAGCTGCTATAAAGAATTTGGAGATTCAAATGGGTCAGATTACCAAGCAATTGGAAGAAAGGTGATAACAGTTGAAAAACTATTATTTTCATGATTAAAATTGACACTAAAAGCAACCTTTACACTTAGAAACTAGCTTGAAATCATGCTTTTCCTCATGTTTTTAGAAATAAGAGAGCTGGTGATGAGTCAATATTTTCTCAATTTCACTTAGCTTATTGTACCGAAATTAATCAGGGAATTGTGCTTAAATGTCCAGTATTTTCCCATTTTTCTTAATTGTGCTTAATTTGATCGGAAATTCGAATTTTAATTAATTTGAATTATTTGAGCTAATTATTTGCATTATTAATTGTAGGAAAATTTTTGGAAATATAATTTGGGACATTTAGAGGCTAAATGAGTGAGGAGGTGTGAATTTCATATTTGGGGGTGCACTTGGAGATGTGTATGTTGCTTGCTGGAACGAAAAACACAACATTCCGGCCCACACTTGGCTGCACACATCCAGCAAGCTTGAAAGCAACCTCACACGCGGAAGGCAATTGGCCCAGGTGTCCACGGGAATTGAAGCACACGGCCCACACTTTGGAGGTGGCATCCAGCATTGGAGAAAGGAGATACGTACGCTGGGAAGTAAGCACACGGGAGCCCATAGAGCAGCCTTCACGGTCCAGCTTCATTCACGCATCCACAGCAGCAGTGCATCCAGTAGCGTCCAGGAGGCATCACACGTGAAGGAGCTTCACGGTCCAGCAGAGAAAAGCAGTTTGGGGGTGCACATCCAGCATCCAGCACGCAAGAGTAATGGGCTGATTCAACTGGAGCTTCATGCGGAGATTGGGAAGAAGTAGGAGGTGCAGCCAGCAAATTAGAAAACACACACGGCCTAGGGCAACCAGCGACAATAGAAAAGAGGGGAAGAGCTTGAGAAAGAGGAGGCCACCAAGGATGGAGGGCTACGGCTGAAGTGGAGGAGTGTTTGGAAGAGAACGGTAGCAGCTTGGAGGCATTGGTTTTCGGCTGGAAGGAGAGGAGACACACGTCGGCAACAGCCACAATGAAGAAAAGCACACGCTGATTGATTGAAGTAGCACAGCCTGTCACGTCAGCGGAGGATGTATTTTTATTTGAATGGTTTTGGCTTTGAGAATGGGAAGTGCATACGGTGTGATAGAATGAAAAAAAAAAGGGTTTTTTTTGTTGAAGTAGCGTGGACCGAGAAGGAGTTATACATATATATATATACATATATATATATATATATATATATATATATATAATAATATACATGTTGAATACTGTTATTTCACAAATACATTTCAGATTGGATTTCAGTTTTAAGTTAATGCATTGAGTCGTGTTTCTTTTAAGTTAATAGCCATCATTACGCAAGTTTGGTTAATACCATTAATATTCAAGTGTTTTCTTCTTGTGGTGATGAATTGCTTTTGATGTTTAGCTTATAACATTGTGCATTTAATGTTTCAGTTTAAGTGTTGCATTTTAATAGTTTTAGTTATATTTGGATATTTATCTCTTGCATTGTTTAGTTTATTTTCAATTCACTGTGATGTCTATTATTTCAGTTTACTCTTTCCGTTCACTATGTTGCCTATTTTGTTCGAGTTTTTTTATTTTCCTACATTTACAATTTCCTCAACTGTTTTAGAAACCGTTCGGTCATGTGTAGGACCGTTCGGTCTTAATGTTTTGTTCATTTGTTTCAATGTTTTCCATTATGTTCGGTCGTGTTTAAGTCCCAGTTTTAATTTAGTTCGTTCTAATCACAAAAAACTATTTCAAAACCCCCCCCCCACTTCGTGTTTGATCTGAGACTGAACCCCAATTGGTCCTTGAGAGACGACCTAGGAGTCACTTCCTAGCACTATACTGCATTTCTTTTAGCACAACTTTTGTGGGAGGCGCGTCCCTCTTCATCAGCTGGACAGGTTTATGCTTGATTTCAGTGTTTTTGTGCAGGTTTTAAGGTGAATTTGGTGAAAGAAGTGAAGAAGGAGAGAGATGAAATCAGAAAAGACAATAAAAAGTGCAAAAGGAGAAGCCGAAGTCACCGCTCAGCGGCAGTTTACCGCTGAGCGGCACTCAGGAGCTTGCGGGAGGTCCGCTGAGGGGCAAAATGGCCGCTGAGGGGAGCAAACAAGTCACGCACTCACCGCTGAGCGGTATTTTACCGCTGAGCGGCACTCAGGAGCTTGCGGGAGGTCCGCTGAGGGGCAAAATGGCCGCTGAGGGGAGAAACAAGTCACGCACTCACCGCTGAGCGGTATTTTACCGCTGAGCGGCATTTTAATGGGCTTGGACTTGACTTTTTGTAATTTACGAATGATATATAAGCTTTAGGGTTTCCTAGGGTTAGGCATCTTTGGCATGAAACGAAGCAAACACTCTCTCTTCCACCCCTTTGAAGGTAGGATCTTGGGATGCTGAGGCTTCCTCTTCACCTTTTTAGGGTTATTCTTTCATTCTTTCATTGTAATTCATCTAGGTTCACCATGAATATGGTGAACTAAACTCTGTATGTTTGTTGGGGAATCAATGTAATCTTGTGAAACTCTCATATATGGAATCTGTTTTTACATCTTTTAATTAAGACTTATGCTTTCTTTCATCATTAGTTAGGGTTTTTCCTCTTTGCTTAATGCTTGCATTGTTTAACTCATTCGATGCATGATTATTGGTTTTGTCGATACGGGCACGTACGGGGAAGTCTAGATCCGGGGAATTTCTCCCAATATGATATTGGTTGTCGTTAAGCTCCTGCACTTATGAACTGATCATTAGGAATGCTAGGAATTGTATGAACTCGTGATTAGGGAGAAGCCTTCTAGGAAAGGTACATTTAGAGAGTGGCATTAACAATGATGATTTGAATGTTGAATTCCTAAAATATATGAGAGTGGATAAGATGAAATTGACCCCCAACAACATATTCATATCTATATTTCATTGAAAGTGTTTATCTTTTGCTTTTTGCCATTGATCAAAATTCATGCATACATGTTTATTTTCTGTCTTGCATTTTAAACCCCAAATATTTCGTTTGTAAGTCTTAGTTAATCAAGAAACCACATAACTAAACTAGGCCGTGAGTCCTTTGGGAAGAACGATACTTGGTCTAACCAAGTTTATTACTTGAACGATTCGGTCATACTTGCCGATTGAAAACAAGTTTGTGACATCATAATTTGGTGTTCATAAATTTGTCCATCAAGTTTTTGGCGCCGTTGCCGGGGACTCGTGGTTTAACTGGTTAATTTGTGTGATTATTGATTATCTTTGACTTATTTTTTTTATTTTATTTTTAAATTTCGAATTTTTATTTTATTTTTCTGTTTTTATTTTTATTTTTCTGAATATTATATCTTCTCTTATATCTTTTTGTGCTAACCAAATCTTTTCTAGGGTTTTGTGTTCTTGTGTATGCAGGAGGCAATTCGAACTAGGAGCAAGAAAACAACAGAACCTCTGCTTGAAGGATTAGAAGACAGTAGACGGAGGAGAAGAATCAGAACATCTAGAGAACTTTTCCCTCCTCCGGAAACTCTGTTGCAACCATCACCACAAGGTTCTGACAATAGCACAGAAAATATGGAGAATAATAATATCAGAAGAACTCTTGCTGATTACACCAACTATAGCTGGACCTCAACACTTTAACAGCATAGCTAGACCTAGAGTCAATGCAGCCAATATGGAGGTCAAACCAGCACTGATCCAACTGGTGAAGAGTAATCAATTTAATGGGTTATCTCATGAAAGCCCATATGAGCACCTTACTACATTTAATGAAATTTGCAACACAGTGAAAATCAATGGGGTGCCAGACGAAGCAATCAAACTTAGTTTGTTTCCTTTCTCATTGGGAGGCAATGCTAAGCTTTGGTTGAACTCTTTTCCAGAAGGAAGTTTCACAGAGTGGGAAGCAGTGGTAACAAAGTTTTTGAACAAGTACTTTCCACAATCAAAGGTGACAAAAGGCAAGCAAGAGATATCTTCATTTAAGCAGGGCATGGAAGAATCACTGGGGCATGCATGGGATAGATACAAAAGTCTGCTAAGAAAAACACCCACGCATGGCTTCAAAGAAGAAGAAGTAGTCCTAACTTTCCTTGGAGGTCTTGGTTCACAAACTAAGATGATGCTTCATGCCTCAGCAGGAGGAAACATTAAATGGAAAACTCCAGAGGAAGCAACTGAAATTATTGAAAATATGGCTACTAATGACAACGAACTCAACATTGAAAAAGGAGATTTTAGTCAGAAGGAGTTGTTACAATCAAATGAGGCTTTGCTTATTCAAAATAGAATTATCTCTCAACAGCTTGAAGAAGTAACTATGAAACTTTCTCAAATACCACAGGAAATACAACAGGTCTCAATGGTTCAAGTGCAACAACAAAAATGGCAGATGCAATTTACTCCAGTTGAGAAAACAACAAAGCTTGAAGAGACTTTCCAAAGATTCTTGAAGACGAATGCGTCTTATTGTCATAATGTGGATGTTGCATTTAAAAATATGGAGGTTTATGTTGAGAGAATAGTTGACGAGATGAAACATGATAATCTCGGAAAGGAGTGTAAAACTGTTGTGACTAGAAGTGGTAGAGTGTTAGAGGAGAGACAAAAAGAAAGAGAGGAGAAAGAAAATGAGAGTGAGAGTGAAAAAGAAACATGTGAGTGGAAAGAAAGAGTTGAGAGAGAGAAAAAGGAAAAAGAAGAAGAGGAGAGGAGAGAAAAAAAAGAGAGAGAAGAGAGAGAGGAGAGACAGAAAGAAAAAGAGTATGAAAAGCCACTTCCTTATCCAAAGAGTTATTCAAGGAAGGAGAAAGAAAAGCAGTTGGAAAGATTCATGGAATTGTTTAAGAAGTTGGAGATCACTATACCATTCTCTGAAGCATTGCAACAGATGCCAGCATATGCGAAATTTTTGAAGGAACTCCTCACAAAGAAACACAAGTACATTGAGAAGGAAACTATCAATATACAGGGCAACTGCAGTGCAATCATACAGAAACTACCTCCTAAACTTAAAGATCCAGGAAGCTTCACCTATTCCATGCACCATAGGAGATGTGAAAGTTGGAAGAGCATTGATTGATTTGGGAGCTAGCATTAATCTAATGCCGCTATCCATGTGCAGAACAATTCAGGGGCTGGAAATTAAACCAACCAGAATGGCTCTTCAATTGGCGGACAGGTCTCTTAAAGTATCCATATGGAGTGGTTGAAGATGTTCTAGTGAAGGTTGACAAATTTGTATTCCCAGTGGATTTTATTGTGATGGAGATGGAAGGAACTAGTGATGTTCCTCTTATTCTTGGGAGACCTTTTATGAAGACTGCTAGAGTTTTGATTGATGTAGAGAATGGTAAGCTTAAATTGAGAGTTGATGATGAAGAAGTCACTTTTGACGTATCCAAGGCCTATGACATATCCAAATGATGACAAAGCATGTTTTCAATTTGATGAACTTGATGAAGTTTGTATGGTGCAAGAAAGGATGGTGCGAAATATTTCTCCATTGGAAAAAACTCTCATTGATGCATGTGAAGATTTAGATGAAGAAGAAGAGAAATTGATTGATGAATGTCTGATGGACTTGGAAACATTGAAAAAGAGTCCAGAGGAAGATCCAATATTTCGAAATAATTGATAAGGAAGAAACAGTCAAAACACAGACACCAGAATTAAAAGATTGCCATCACATCTGAAATATGTGTTTCTAGAAGAAGATGGAACAAAGCCAGTCATCATCAATAACTCTTTATCTCTACAAGAAGAAGAGCAATTGATAGAAATTCTGAAAGCCAACAAAGAAGCAATTGGGTGGTCAATATCAGATCTCAAAGGTATTAGCCCAACTTACTGCATGCACAAAATTTTTATGGAAGAAGATTATAAACCAAGTGCTCAACCACAGAGAAGGTTAAATCCTGTTATGAAGGAGGTTGTCAGAAAAGAAGTGTTGAAACTGTTAGAAGCTGGTATCATCTATCCAATCTCTGACAGTGAATGGGTGAGTCCAGTACAGGTGGTTCCAAAGAAAGGTGGGATGACAGTAATTTATAATGATAAGAATGAACTTATTCCTACTCGGACAGTTACTGGTTGGCGTATGTGCATTGATTACAGGAAGCTGAATAAAGCTACTAGGAAAGATCATTTTCCTCTTCCTTTCATGGATCAGATGCTAGAAAGGTTATCAGGGCAGGCTTTCTATTGTTTTCTAGATGGATATTCTGGATATAATCAAATTGTGGTGGATCCAAAAGACCAGGAGAAGACGGCTTTTACTTGTCCTTTTGGTATCTTTGCGTATAGAAAGATGCCTTTTGGATTATGTAATGCTCCAGCTACGTTTCAGAGGTGTATGCAGGCAATTTTTGCGGATCTTTTAGAAAAATGCATTGAAGTATTCATGGATGATTTTTCAGTTTTTGGAAATTCTTTCCAAAGATGTTTGGCTAATTGAACACTGTCCTCAAAAGATGTGTTCAGACAAATCTTGTTTTGAATTGGGAAAAATGTCATTTCATGGTAACTGAAGGAATTGTATTGGGGCATAAAATCTCTGCTAAAGGAATTGAGGTAGACAAAGCTAAAGTAGAAGTCATTGAGAAACTACCTCCACCAACAAATGTAAAGGGGATTAGAAGTTTTCTTGGTCATGCTGGGTTTTATAGAAGATTCATCAAGGATTTCTCAAAAATTGCTAAACCATTGAGTAATCTTTTGATGAAGGATGCACCTTTTGTGATGAATGAAGACTGTCTGAAAGCTTTTGACACATTGAAGAAGAAGTTAGTGTCAGCTCCAGTAATTGTAGCACCAGATTGGAATCAAAACTTTGAATTAATGTGTGATGCAAGTGATTATGCAATAGGAGTTGTCCTTGGCCAGCGGAAAAGAACAAAAGTTTCATCCAATTTATTATGCTAGCAAGGTTCTGAATGATGCTCAATTGAATTATGCTACAACCGAGAAAGAATTTCTTGCTATTGTGTATGCTCTAGAGAAATTTAGACCTTATCTTATTGGGTCCAAGGTAACTGTCTATACAGATCATGCAGCTATCAAATATTTGTTGACAAAACCAGATTCTAAGCCACGTCTGATTAGATGGGTTTTACTATTGCAAGAATTTGATGTAGACATCCGTGATAAGAAAGGAAGTGAAAACTTAATTGCTGATCATTTGTCACGGTTAGTCAACAATGAAGTCACTAGCAAGGAGTCTGAAATCTGGGAATCTTTTTCAGATGAATCACTCATGTATATTCAGCAGAGACCCTGGTTTGCTGATATGGCTAATTTCAAAGCTGCAAGGGTCATGCCGGAAGACTTAACTTGGCAACAAAGAAAGAAATTTTTGCATGATGCCAAGCAGTTTGTTTGGGATGATCCTTATTTGTTCAAAATTGGAGCAGATAATCTTCTGAGGAGATGTGTTACAAATGAAGAAGCAGAAGGAATTCTCTGGCATTGTCATGATTCACCTTATGGAGGACATTTTAATGGAGAAAGAACAACAGCAAAAGTCCTTCAATCAGGATTTTATTGGCCAACTTTGTTTAAAGATGCTCATAATCATGCTAGAAATTGTGACAAATGTCAAAGAGCAGGGACAATCACTAAACGTCATGAGATGCCTTTACAAGGTATTTTAGAGGTTGAGGTTTTTGATTGTTGGGGTATTGACTTTGTTGGACCCTTCCCTCCATCTTTCAACAATGAATATATTCTGGTAGCAGTGGATTATGTGAGTAAATGGGTGGAAGCATTAGCTTGTCCTAAAAATGATGCTAGCACGGTAATTAAATTCCTGAAGAGGCAGATATTCTCACGTTTTGGCACTCCAAGAGTGTTGATCAGTGATGGAGGATCTCATTTTTGCAATTATCAGCTAGAGAAAGTACTCAAACATTATGGAGTAAAACATAAGGTAGCTGCACCTTATCATCCACAAACCAATGGACAAGCTGAGGTATCTAACAGGGAGATAAAAAGGATCCTGGAAAAAACAGTGACTTCATCAAGAAAGGATTGGTCTCTCAAATTGGATGATGCTCTTTGGGCTTATAGGACAGCAATGAAGACGTCTATGGATTATCACCATTTCAATTAGTCTATGGGAAAGCATGCCATTTGCCAGTAGAATTGGAGCATAAAGCATTATGGGCTTTGAAATTCTTGAATTTTGATCCTTATGAAACTCAATGCACACGCAGACGGCAGATTTTGGAGCTTGAAGAAATGCGATTACATGCATATGATTCATCAAAGGCTTACAAAGACAAAATTAAATTTTATCATGACAGAAAGTTGGTGAATAGAGTTTTCAATCCAGGACAACAGGTACTTATTGTTCAATTCAAGATTGAAGATATTTCCTGGGAAGCTGAAGTCAAAATGGTCAGGACCATATGTGATAAAAGAAGTGCATCCGCATGGAGCAATTGAAATATTTAATCCAGTTGCTGCTGATCCACAAAGAAGTTGGGTGGTGAATGGTCAACGTCTCAAACCTTATCTAGGGGGAGAGGTGCAACAATTTTCCACAATGATGTTGTTGGTTGATCCTTGAAAGTTTGGGTCAGGCTCGTGACGTTAAACAAGCGCTCACTGGGAGGCAACCCAGTGTTTTGTAAGTATTCTGTTTTTAGATTAGGGTTTGATGTACTCTATTGAAACCTGGTTTGTTGTGATGGTTTGCTATTAACTGTGATTGTTGATAAGTAATGCTGAATGATGCTTATGATTGATTGATGTTGAGATGATGTGCACATTAAAATGCTTATACAGGTGATTCACAAGCTTTGTGAACAAATGCATGATATCATGATTGTGATTGTGAAATTAAGCAGGATGTGTATGTCAAATGTGAATGAGCTTATATGTGAGATTTTGAGCTCCAGAGTTGTTATTGTTGAATGCTATTACTTTGAAAGCATGAATGGTTTTGCCCAGGTTTTCTATGATTGAATCAATTGCTTGTTTTGCATCAATGATCAAGGCCATTTGTTGAAAACCTTTTTATTGGCCAAATTCATAAAATTAGCCCACTAAAAGAGAACACTTGTGTTCTATCCTTTGAACCCTTAGCCTTGAATATACACTGAAAACCCTTATTGAAAATCTTTACCTTGAGTTAAGTAGAAGATCTTGTGTGGTATTGTTAAATGTTCAAGTTTGGGGTTGTTGGGAAAACATGAAAAGCATTGAGCTAAGAGCTAAAAAGTAAGAATATGCAAAGAAAAAGAAAAGAAAAGAAAAAGAAGTAAAGCTCAATGCAAAGGCAAAAGAAAGTTGGGAATGAATAAGATGATTGTGTTGTTATGATTCTCTTAACTCAAGGATTTTGTGATCCAGAAAAACCAATTTTCTTGTTAGCCCAGCCACATTATAAGCCATAGAAAAGTCCTTGTGATGATGCATGCTTGTGAATGTTTTTGATTGTGGTAAAATGAAAGGCAAAGTTAATTCATGTGACATTGTGATATAGAGTGAATGAGTGATTACTCTTATACACTTGTGTGTGAGTGAAACACTTTACTAGTGAGGAAATATCCATGAACACATGAACATCCATGCTTAATTGATTGATCATTCATGAAAAAGCATTTGTTGGAATTTAAATGACTTTGTGAACACTAAAGCATGTGCACATCTTGATTGAACTCTTGGTCATAAGTGATTAAGTTTTTACTTATCTTGAAAAGAGATTTTTGAATGAGTGAACCATCATATGAATTGGTTGAAGATGAGTTACATCTTATTTGCTTGAGGACAAGCAAAGTTTTAAGTTTGGGGTTGTGATAACAGTTGAAAAACTGTTATTTTCATGATTAAAATTGACACTAAAAGCAACCTTTACACTTAGAAACTAGCTTGAAATCATGCTTTTCTCATGTTTTTAGAAATAAGAGAGCTGGACAGGTTTATGCTTGATTTCAGTGTTTTTGTGCAGGTTTTAAGGTGAATTTGGTGAAAGAAGTGAAGAAGGAGAGAGATGAAATCAGAAAAGACAATAAAAAGTGCAAAAGGAGAAGCCGAAGTCACCGCTCAGCGGCAGTTTACCGCTGAGCGGCACTCAGGACTTGCGGCACTCAGGAGCTTGCGGAGGTCCGCTGAGGGGCAAAATGGCCGCTGAGGGGAGAAACAAGTCACGCACTCACCGCTGAGCGGTATTTTACCGCTGAGCGGCACTCAGGAGCTTCCGGGAGGTCCGCTGAGGGGCAAAATGGCCGCTGAGGGAGCAAACAAGTCACGCACTCACTGAGCGGCATTTTAATGGGCTTGGACTTGACTTTTGTAATTTACGAATGATATATAAGCTTTAGGGTTTCCTAGGGTTAGGCATCTCTGGCTGGAACGAAGCAAACACTCTCTCTTCCACCCCTTTGAAGGAGGATCTTGGATGCTGAGCTTCCTCTTCACCTTTTTAGGGTTTATTCTTTCATTCTTTCATTGTAATTCATCTAGGTTCACCATGAATATGGTGAACTAAACTCTGTATGTTTGTTGGGGAATCAATGTAATCTTGTGAAACTCTCATATATGGAATCTGTTTTTACATCTTTTAATTAAGACTTATGCTTTCTTTCATCATTAGTTAGGGTTTTTCCTCTTTGCTTAATGCTTGCATTGTTTAACTCATTCGATGCATGATTATTGGTTTTGTCGATACGGGCACGTACGGGGAAGTCTAGATCCGGGGAATTTCTCCCAATATGATATTGGTTGTCGTTAAGCTCCTGCACTTATGAACTGATCATTAGGAATGCTAGGAATTGTATGAACACGTGATTAGGGAGAAGCCTTCTGAAAGGTACATTAGAGAGTGGCATTAACAATGATGATTTGAATGTTGAATTCCTAAAATATATGAGAGTGGATAAGATGAAATTGACCCCCAACAACATATTCATATCTATAATTCATTGAAAGTGTTTATCTTTTGATTTTTGCCATTGATCAAAATTCATGCATACATGTTTATTTTCTGTCTTGCATTTTAAACCCCAATATTTCGTTTGTAAGTCTTAGTTAATCAAGAAACCACATAACTAAACTAGGCCGTGAGTCCTTTGGGAAGAACGATACTTGGTCTAACCAAGTTTATTACTTGAACGATTCGGTCATACTTGCCGATTGAAAACAAGTTTGTGACATCATAATTTGGTGTTCATAAATTTGTCCATCAAAAAGGCCAAATAGAAATTTTGGGGCTAATACTGAGGTTAACCCAGAGAAGAGTGCAAAGTGGTAAAGAGTGTGAATGAAGAGATAATTGAGTTAGAAGAAGGAGAAACAGAAGAAAGAAGAAAATAGAGAGCAAAAATATTTTCCTTTTCCAATAAATCAAGAGAAACAAATGGACTTCACAGAATTATTCAGAATGGTGGATAATGAAGCACCTTGGGAACAGATTTACAGAAAATTGCAGTTTACACAAAATCTGATGAAGAAATCTCTACAAAGAAGAGACGTAGAGATGATGAGGCAAAAGAGTGTATAACTGTTAAGAAAGAGTCATTCCCTCCTAAAGCATCAGATCCAGGCAGTTTTTCTATCCCTTGTACTATAGGGAAGAAAAAGGTAAAGAAAGCTCTCCTTGATTTAGGTTCAAGTGTTAACTTGATACCTTATTCTTTACTGGAGCAAATCGGCAATGTTAAAGTGAAACCTGCAAAGGTTAAAATAGTAATGGCCGATGGATCTTCAAAGGAGCCATGTGGGATTGTAGAGGACATTATAGTTTGTGTTGGCAAACTTCAGTTCTTGGCAGACTTTGTGGTGATGAAGATGGAGACCGAGAAGATACCTATCATACTTGGAAGACCGTTTATGAAAACGGCCAGGGCTATCATAGATGTAAATGAAGGTATAGTGGTGCTCCAGGACAGAGAGGAGAGAGTGGTGGTAGATGTCTTCAAAGATGAGATGCAAGCAAAGGAGGAAGAAGCTAGTTATAAAGCTGCATTTCGAGATGCACCCATGACTAGCCGTAAAGAAGAAAATCTTGAGGTTTCAGGTAACCATTGTTTGTTGTTTCAGGTACCCAGGAAGAAGAGATTGGAAGAGGAGAAGAAATTCCTAGAGACTGGAAGAAAAGAAGACTCCAACTTGGCACACCTGTAGAATCAAGAACAAGTTGTGGGTTGTGAAGGGCTTTAAAGAGAAGGAGATGATAGAGATAGAGTCTCCATATTCTAGAAGAACCAAAACAGTTCAAAGGAAACAGCTGAGGAGTTGGTGGAATGACAACATCAACTATAAAGAAGATGGAACTTGAACTTTATTGGGTCAAGCTAATGACATTAAAAGAGCGCTTGCTGGGAGGCAACCCAGTGAACTTTTGATTTGGTTTTGTAATTTTTAATTTGTGAACATTATTTTTGTAATTATTTTGTTGGAGATAGCATCTACTGAAGGATGCTAGGTGGTTAAGTATCTACTGAAGGATACTATGGCTGTAACACCTACTGATGGGTGTTGGTAAGAAAATTTAACACCTACTGAAGGGTGTTGGTGGATTTTGGGTCAGGCTCGTGACGTTAAACAAGCGCTACCTGGGAGGCAACCCAGTTGATTGAATATTTCTGTTTGTTTATTTTAGTTAGGGTTTGCATAAGCATTTTGAACATTGAATTGCAGGGAACCAGTGAGGGGCATATGGAGGCACGTAGGTTAAGAAAAGAAGGAGAAGAGCACTCACGAAAGTGCCGCTGAGCGGTACTCTCGCAGAATAGGGTTTTAGTTCCCCTTAGCGGGACCCGAGCCCATTAGGGTATTTTTAAACCCTAAGCTGCGTATTCTTTCACACTTTCAGATTTTTCTTGCACAAACACTCCCACATACCTTCTCCAAGGTTTTCCACATCTTTTCACTCTTCCCTCTTAAGAAAATTTCTCTTCCACTCACTTTTTCACTAGTGTGCCATCAAAGTTTGGGGTTGGAAGAGAGCATTCTAGCTTGGAAGCATTCTCATTGCATCTAGTATCTCCACCCAAGTAAGTAAAATGCATTTTGTTCATTCTAGGGTTTTGATTTTGAATATGATTGTCAAAGCATGAAGATTTAGGGGTTTTGATTTCTTGCATGATTTGATGATATATTTGATGTTTGAACCGATTAAACTGCATGATTATGAACTGGAAAACTGAAAATTGCATTTGGGTGGAGTTAGGAAAGCTTTAAAACAGGTTTTTCAAAAATCTGCAGAGTTACCGCTGAGGGGTAAACTGCCGCTGAGCGGCACTCTGCCAGATTTGATTTTTCTGGTTTTTGTGATCTGGAATGTGGTACTGGTGGCGCTGAGGGGAATTCTGGCCCTCAGCGGTGGTTTAGCTTCGAAAGGAGTTGTGTTCTGTGTTTTACTAATGATTAACATCATGTTCTGTGGTTTTGTTTGTGTTTTGAATGTAGGAATGGCATCCTCATCAGGAAAAAGATTGAAAACCATGGCAACCAAGAGAAAGGAAAAGGAACCAGAGCAACCCCACTCTAGCAGGTTCCTCTCTAGGAAACATGAGAAGCACTTTAGGGTGGTTCAGGACAGGAGACTTCTGATGGAGAGAAAGGTTGGAATGATACCTAACTTGCTCCTCAATTTGGAGAGCAAGTTTAGGGAATGATGGGGAAAGCTAGCCACTTATCCTGCACCTGCCAACATAGCTGTGGTTAAGGAATTTTACACCAATGCAAAGAAGATTGGTGATTATCCAGCTGAGAATTATTTGGGCTATGTCAGAGGCCATGCTATCAGGTATGATCCTGATTCATTAATAACTTTCTGGACACTGTATGGGCTGGTGAGCAGTGCCAGTTTGCTCTTTGCATGGAGGAAGGTGCTGATTATGAGGATGTGGAGAGAGTACTGTGTATACCTGGAGGACACTTCCAAAGGAATCGATCTGGCTCAGTGGTTAACATTAGGAGGACAGATTTGACTCCTCTTGCAAAGTATTGGATGGCGTTTTCTCATGCCAACATTCAGCCATGTTCACATGTGTCAGATATTACTCTCAGCAGGGCATTCTTCATCTACTGTGCTATCAGAAACTTGAATGTTAATATTGGGCAGGTGATAGCTGATGAGATTAGTGTGTGCGCCAATACTTCAAACAACAAAGCACCACTAGGACATCCTTCTTTGATCACGCACCTTTGCAAGATAGCTGGGGTGGACACTTCTGCTCCACCATTTGAGAGGCCAAGAAAAGCTATTGATGAGGCCTATTATAGACAGTACTGTGGAGGTGATGATGCAGCTCAGCCAGTTCCACCACGCCGTGCTCGTAGAGAGAGAGGGCCAGCACAGAGCCAGACATCTGCTGATACACATGAAGCAGAACCATTCCAGATGAGGGACATGTATATGTCTCTTATAGGTGCTCAGTTGCAGTCCATTCACAGAGGGCAGGTGGCCACTGCTGAGATGATTGTGGGGATGTATGATACACCTCCAGCCCACAGGTGGACTATGGATGAATTCCATAATGTGGTAGCTTGGCCAGAGGAGCCAGTGCATGGAGGAGGAGCTGGAGCAGCTGAAGCTTCAGCTAGAGAGATGGAAGAAGATGAAGCTGATGATGATGATGCATTTGAAGATGATGAAGATGAGGAAGAGAGAAGATACAGAGGACAGCTCAGACTGATGAGGAGCTGAGATAGCATTTACTGATAAATGCTATCATATGATTATGCTTTTGTGGTTTAAGTTTTCTGAACTTATTTGTTTTTGTTTTTAGATTAGGGTTTGATGTACTCTATTTGAAACCTGGTTTCTTGTGATGGTTTGCTATTAACTGTGATTGTGTGATAAGTAATGCTGAATGATGCTTATGATTATTGATGTTGAGATGATGTGCACATTAAAATGCTTATACAGGTGATTCACAAGCTTTGTGAACAAATGCATGATATCATGATTGTGATTGTGAAATTAAGCAGGATGTGTATGTCAAATGTGAATGAGCTTATATGTGAGATTTTGAGCTCCAGAGTTGTTATTGTTGAATGCTATTACTTTGAAAGCATGAATGATTTTGCCCAGGTTTTCTATGATTGAATCAATTGCTTGTTTTGCATCATATGATCAAGGCCGTTTGTTGGAAACCTTTTTATTGGCCAAATTTATAAAATTAGCCCACTAAAAGAGAACACTTTGTGTTCTATCCTTTGAACCCTTAGCCTTGAATACACTGAAACCCTTGATTGAAAATCTTTACCTTGAGTTAAGTAGAAGATCTTGTGTGGTATTGTTAAATGTTCAAGTTTGGGGTTGTTGGGAAAACATGAAAAGCATTGAGCTAAGAGCTAAAAAGTAAGAATATGCAAAGAAAAAGAAAAGAAAAGAAAAAGAAGCAAAGCTCAATGCAAAGGCAAAAGAAAGTTGGGAAAGAATAAGATGATTGTGTTGTATGATTCTCTTAACTCAAGGATTTTGTGATCCAGAAAAACCAATTTTCTTGTTAGCCCAGCCACATTATAAGCCATAGAAAAGTCCTTGTGATGATGCATGCTTGTGAATGTTTTTGATTGTGGTAAAATGAAAGGCAAAGTTGATTCATGTGACATTGTGATAGTAGAGTGAATGAGTGATCATCTCTTATACACTTGAGTGTGAGTGAAACACTTGACTTAGTGAGGAAATATTACATGAACACATGAACATCCATGCTTAATTGATTGATCATTCATGAAATAGCATTTGTTGGAATTTAAATGACTTTGTGAACACTAAAGCATGTGCACATCTTGATTGAAACTCTTGGTCATAAGTTTGAGTGAAGTTGTTACTTATCTTGAAAAGAGGATTTTTGAATGAGTGAACCATCATATGAATTGGTTGAAGATTGAGTTACATCTTGTTTGCTTGAGGACAAGCAAAGTTTAAGTTTGGGGTTGTGATAACAGTTGAAAAACTGTTATTTTTATGATTAAAATTGACACTAAAAGCAACCTTTACACTTAGAAACTAGCTTGAAATCATGCTTTTCTTTATATTTTTGAAATAAGAGAGCTGGACAGGTTTATGCTTGATTTCAGTGTTTTTGTGCAGGTTTTAAGGTGAATTTGGTGAAAGAAGTGAAGAAGGAGAGAGATGAAATCAGAAAAGACAACAAAAAGTGCAAAAGGAGAAGCCGAAGTCACCGCTCAGCGGCAGTTTACCGCTGAGCGGCACTCAGGAGCTCGGGAGGTCCGCTGAGGGGCAAAATGGCCGCTGAGGGGAGAAAACAAGTCACGCACTCACCGCTGAGCGGTATTTTACCGCTGAGCGGCACTTTAATGGGCTTGGACTTGACTTTTTGTAATTTACGAATGATAATAAGCTTTAGGGTTTCCTAGGGTTAGGCATCTCTTGGCTGGAACGAAGCAAACACTCTCTCTTCCACCCCTTTGAAGGAGGATCTTGGATGCTGAGGCTTCCTCTTCACCTTTTTAGGGTTTATTCTTTCATTCTTTCATTGTAATTCATCTAGGTTCACCATGAATATGGTGAACTAAACTCTGTATGTTTGTTGGGGAATCAATGTAATCTTGTGAAACTCTCATATATGGAATCTGTTTTTACATCTTTTAATTAAGACTTATGCTTTCTTTCATCATTAGTTAGGGTTTTTCCTCTTTGCTTAATGCTTGCATTGTTTAACTCATTCGATGCATGATTATTGGTTTTGTCGATACGGGCACGTACGGGGAAGTCTAGATCCGGGGAATTTCTCCCAATATGATATTGGTTGTCGTTAAGCTCCTGCACTTATGAACTGATCATTAGGAATGCTAGGAATTGTATGAACTCGTGATTAGGGAGAAGCCTTCTGAAAGGTACTTAGAGAGTGGCATTAACAATGATGATTTGAATGTTGAATTCCTAAAATATATGAGAGTGGATAAGATGAAATTGACCCCCAACAACATATTCATACATATATTTCATTGAAAGTGTTTATCTTTTGCTTTTTGCCATTGATCAAAATTCATGCATACATGTTTATTTTCTGTCTTGCATTTTAAACCCAAATATTTCGTTTGTAAGTCTTAGTTAATCAAGAAACCACATAACTAAACTAGGCCGTGAGTCCTTTGGGAAGAACGATACTTGGTCTACCAAGTTTATTACTTGAACGATTCGGTCATACTTGCCGATTGAAAACAAGTTTGTGACATCATAATTTGGTGTTCATAAATTTGTCCATCAAGGGCTTGGTTCACAAACCAAGATGATGCTGGACGCCTCAGCAGGAGGCAATATTAAATGGAAAACTCCAGAGGAAGCAACAGAGATTATAGAAAACATGGCTACTAGTGATAATGAGCTACACAGTGAGAGAGGAGCTCCTATGCAAAAAGGAGTCCTCCAATTACAGACACATGATGCCCTGCTAGCTCAAAACAAAGTTCTAACTCAACAGCTGGAGACTCTTACTAAAACTCTTGCACAATTACCCAAAGAGTTGAAGATTGCTGCACAGGTACAAACCCAGTTGTGCGAATTATGTGGAGGCGACCATATCAATGGTCAATGTGCCTTTCCAGTAGAAGCCATAGAGGATGTAAACTACATGACCAATCAATACCGTCAAGGGAACCACAATCAAGGGTGGAAACCACACCCAAGCATTGGTCAAGGAGAAACTGGGCAAGCTGGTCAATTTAATAAGCAGCAGCAGCAACCCACCTTATGACAGCAGTTATCTATGCTTAATGAAAGGTCCATGAGGATGGAGGAAACTCTCAACAATTTCATACAGAAGACTGAGTCTACACAGAAGAGCACTGAAGCTGCTATAAAAAATTTGGAGACTCAGATGGGGCAGATCACCAAACAGGTGGAAGAAAGGCCAACTAGAAATTTTGGGGCTAATACTGAGGTTAACCCCAGAGAAGAGTGAAGGTGGTAGAGAGTGTTGATGATGAGAAAGTTGAGTTAGATACAGAAGAGAGAGAGAAATTAGAGAGCAANTTCAAGATAAGTAATAACTTCACTCAAACTTAAGACCAAGAGTTCAATCAAGATGTGCACATGCTTTAGTGTTCACAAAGTCATTTAAATTCCAACCAATGCTATTTTTCATGAATGATCAATCAATTAAGCATGGATGTTTATGTGCTTATGGAATATTTCCTCACTAGGTAAAGTGTTTCACTCAACATACAAGTGTATAAGAGGTAAAGTGTTTCACTCATTCACTCCACTATCACAATGTCACATGAATCAACTTTGCCTTTCATTTAACCACAATCAAATACATTCACAAGCATGCATCATCACAAGGACTTTTCAATGGCTTATAATGTGGCTGGGCTAACAAGAAAATTGGTTTTTCTGGATCACAAAATCCTTGAGTTAAGAGAATCATAACAACACAATCTTCTTATTCATTCCCAACTTTCTTTTACCTTTGCTTTTGCATTTGCATTGAGCTTTGCTTCTTTTTCTTTTCTTTTCTTTGCATATTCTTACTTTTTAGCTCTTAGCTCAATGCTTTTTCCTTTTTCATGTTTCCCCAATAACCCCAAACTTGAACATTTAACAATACCACACAAGATCTTCTACTTAACTCAAGGTAAAGATTTTCAATCAAGGGTGTTCAGTGTATATTTAAGGCTAAGGGTTCAAAGGATAGAACACAACGTGTTCTCTTTTAGAAGGCTAACTTTATGAATTTGGCCAATAAAAGGGGTTTCAAAAACACGGCCTTTGATCATATGATGCAAAACAAGCAAATGATTCAATCATAGAAAACCTGGGCAAAGTCATTCATGCTTTCAAAGTAACAGCATTCAACAATAACAACTCTGGAGCTCAAAACCTCACATATAAGCTCATTCACATTTGACATGCACATCCTGCTTAATTTCACAATCACAATCATGATATTATGCATTTGTTCACAAAGCTTGTGAATCACCTGTATAAGCATTTTAATGTGCACATCATCTCAACATCAATCAATCAATAAGCATCATCAAGCATTACTTATCACACAATCACAGTTAATAGCAAACCATCATAAAAACCAGGTGTTCAATAGAGTACATCACACCCTAATCTAAAAACAAAAACAAATAAGTTCAGAAAACTTAAACCAAACAAAGCATAAGTCCTGCTCTAGTTATGATAGCATTCATCAGTAAATGCTATCTCAACTCCTCCTCAATCTGAGCTGTCCTCTGTATCCTCCTTCTTCTTGGATCTTATAGTCTTGATTCTTTTTGCCCGATGAGGAGGCCATCCCTACATCAAACATAATTCACAAAACCAAAAGATACATTGTTAAGCATTAGTAAACCATAATGAAGACATCAGCCCCTTCAATGATGCTCTCTCCCAACCCCAAACTTAGATGGAAAACTAGTGAGCAAGTGAGTGGAAGAGAAATTTTCTTAAGAGGGAAGAGTAAAAAGATGTGGAAAACCTAAGAGAAGGTATGTGGGAGTGTTTGTGCAGAGAAGAGCTTGAAAGACTGAGAAATTACGCAGCTTAGGGTTTAAAAATACCCTAATGGGCTCGGGTTCCGCTAAGGGGAACTAAAGCCCATCTGCGAGAGTACCGCTCAGCGGTAATTGCCGCTCAGCGGCACTTTCGTGATGTGCCCTTCTCCTTCTTTTCATTACCTGCGTGCCTTCCCTACATGTGCCTCATAGGTTCCCTGCAATTCATTGTTAAAGATGCTTATGCAAATCCTAACTAAAAATAAACAAACAGAAACAATCAATCAACTGGGTTGCCTCCCAGGTAGCGCTTGTTTAACGTCACGAGCCTGACCCAAATTCCACCAACACCCATCAGTAGGTGTTTCCAACTTACCAACACCCATCAGTAGGTGCAAAATCTTCTCACCAACACCCATCAGTAGGTGTTACAAACCTAGTATCCTTCAGTAGATACTTGTCCACATAGCATCCTTCAGTAGATGCTAAATCCAACAAAATAATGTCCACAATAATGTTCATAAATTACAAGTTACACAACCAAAATAAAACAAATCAAAAGTTTGTAAATCCACTGGGTTGCCTCCCAGCAAGCGCTTCTTTAACGTCACTAGCTTGACCCTGTTAAAGCTCACGTTCCATCTTCTTTATAGTTGATGTAGTCCTTCCACCAACCTTTCAACTGCTTCCTTTGGACTGTTTTGGACTCTCTAGAATATGGAGACTCTATCTCTATCATCTCCTTCTCTTTAAAGCCTTTTATAACCCACAACTTGTTCTTGAGTCTTACAGGTGTGCCAAGTTGGAGTCTTATTTTCTTCCAGTCTCTAGGAACTTCTTCTCCTTTTCCAATCTTTTCTACCTTGGGTACCTGAAAATACAAACAATGGTTATCAGAAACCTCAAGATTTTTATTTTTACCTCTCGTTATGGGTGCATCTCGAAATGCAGCTTTATAACTGGCTTCTTCCTCCTTTGCTTGTATCTCATCTTTGAACACATCCACCACCACTCTCTCCTCTCTGTCTTGGAGAACCACTATACCTTCATTCACATCAATGATAGCCCTGGCCGTTTTCATAAACGGTCTTCCAAGTATGATAGGTATCTTCTCGGTCTCCATCTTCATCACCACAAAGTCTGCCAAGAACTGAAGTTTGCCAACACAAACTATAATGTCCTCTACAATTCCACTTGACTCCTTTGAAGATCCATCGGCCATTACTATTCTAACCTTTGCAGGTTTCATTTTAACCTTGCCAATTTGCTCCAGTAAAGAATAAGGCATCAAGTTAACACTTGAACCTAAATCAAGGAGAGCTTTCTTTACCTTTTTCTTCCCTATAGAACAAGGGATAGAAAAGCTGCCTGGATCAGATGCTTTAGGAGGGAATGGCTCTTTTTTAACAGCTATACACTTCTTTGCTTCCTCATCTCTACGTCTTTTCTTTGTAGAGATGTTCTCATCAGATTTTGTGTAAACTGTGATTTTCTGTAGAATCTGCTCCCAAGGTGCTTCATTATCCAACATATTAAATAATTCTGTGAAATCCATTTGTTTCTCCTGATTTATTGGAAAAGGAAAATTATTTTCACTCTCTATTTCTCTTCTTTCTTCTGTTTCTTCTTCTTCTTCCAACTCAATGATCTCTTCATTTACACTCTTGACCACTTTGCACTCTTCTCTGGGGTTAACCTCAGTATTAGCCCCAAAGTTTCTGTTGGGTCTTTCTTCCAATTGCTTGGTGATCTGACCCATCTGAATCTCCAGATTCTTTATAGCAGCTTCAGTGCTCTTCTGAGAAGATTCAGTTTTTTGGATGAATTGCTGAAGAGTTTCTTCCAACTTTGTTGATCTGTCATTAAGCATAGATAATTGTTGCCACAAAGTTGGTTGCTGCTGCTGCTTATTAAACTGATTAGCCTGCCCAGTTTGTCCTTGGCCAATGCTTGGATGTGGTTTCCAACCCTGATTATAATTCCCTTGATGGTATGGAAACTGATTAGCCATGAAGTTAACATCCTCCAAAGCCTCTACTGGAAAAGCACACTGGCCATTTATGTGATCACCTCCACATAGTTCGCACAACTGGGTTTGTATCTGGGCAGCAGACTTCAACTCTTTAGGTAATTGAGCCAAAGTTTTTGTCAGAGTCTCTAGCTGTTGAGTTAGAATTTTATTCTGTGCTAGCAGAGCATCATGCGTTTGTAATTGTAGAACCCCTTTCTGTGGTATAGGAGCTCCTCTTTCATTGTGCAGCTCATTATCACTTGTAGCCATATTTTCAATGATTTCAGTTGCTTCCTCTGGAGTCTTCCATTTGATATTGCCTCCAGCTGAGGCATCTAGCATCATCTTGGTTTGTGAACCAAGCCCTCCAAGGAAAGTTAGGACTACTTCTTGATCTTCAAAGCCATGCGTGGGAGTTTTACGTAACAAGCTTTTATACCTATCCCATGCATGTCCAAGTGATTCTTCCATGCCCTGCTTGAATGAAGATATCTCTTGCTTTCCCTTAGTCACTTTAGATTGTGGGAAGTATTTATTCAAAAACTTTGCAACCACTACTTCCCATTCCGTGAAACTTTCTTCTGGAAAAGAGTTCAACCAAAGCTTAGCATTGCCTCCCAATGAGAAAGGAAACAAGCTAAGTTTGATAGCTTCGTCTGGCACCCCATTAATCTTGACCGTGTTACAGATCTCATTAAATGTTGTAAGGTGCTCATATGGGCTTTCATGTGATAACCCATTAAATTGATTACTCTTTACCAGTTGAATTAATGCTGGTTTGACCTCCATGTTGGCTGCATTGACTCTAGGCCGAGCTATGCTATTGAAGTGCTGAGGTCCAGCAAGATTAGTGTAATCTGCAAGAGTTCTTCTAGCATTATTATTGTTCTCCATACTCCCTGTGCTATGAACAGAACCTTGTGGTGATGATTGTAGGAGAGTTTCAGGAGAAGGGAAAAGTTCTCTGGACGTTCTGATTCTTCTCCTCCTTCTACTCTCGTCTAGCCCTTCAAGTAGTGGTTCTGTTGTTTTCTTACTTCTAGTTCGAATTGCCTTCTGCATGCACAAGAAAACAAAACCCTAGAACAGATTTGTTAGCACAAAAAGATATAGAAGAAAATAAAGATTGAAAAGATATAAGAAGATAAAAGATTTAGAAGATAGAATCAAATAAAATATAATAAAACCTAATCTAAAAAATAAAATCTAATCTAAAAGATAAAATAAAATAAAATCTAACCTAACCTAAAAGATAGAATAAGAATAAAATAAAATCTAACCTAACCTAAAAGATAAAAATAAAATCTAATAAAATCTAACCTAAAAATAAAATAAAATCAAATAAAAACCGAAAAATAAAAAAAAACAGAAAACAGAAAAACAGAAAACAGAAAAATAAAATAAAAATTCGAAATTAAAATAAAATCTAATCTAAAAAGATAAAAATAAAATCTAACCTAAAAGATACAAATCAAATCTAAAAAGATAAAAAAATAAAAACAGAAAAAATAAAAACAGAAATTCAAAATTAAAGTCAAAGGTAATCAATAATCACACAAATTAACCAGTTAAACCATGAATCCCCGGCAACGGCGCCAAAAACTTGATGGACAAATTTGTAAGCACCAAAATATGATGTCACAAACTTGTTTCACAATCGGCAAGTATGACCGAATCGTTCAAGTAATAAAACTTGGTAAGACCAAGTATCGTTCTTCCCAAAGGACTCACGGCCTAGTTTAGTTATGTGATTTCTTGATTAGCTAAGACTTAAGAAAACAATAATTGAAATTTTAATATGCAAGACGAAAATAAACATGTATGCATGAATTGATCAATGGCAAAGACATAAGATAAACACTTTCAATGGATTAAATGAATGAATATGTTGTTGGGGGTCAATTTCATCTCATCCACTCTCATATATTTTAGGAATTCCTCTTTCAAATCATCATTGTTAATGCCACTCTCTAATGTACCATTCTAGATGGCTTCTCCCTAATCAAATAGTTCATACAATTCCTAGCATTCCTAATGATTAGTTCATGAGTGCAGGAGCTTAAAGCAACCAATATAATGTTGTCAGTAAAATATTGGGAGAAATTCCCCGGATCTAGATTTCCCCGTACGTGTCCGTATCAACAAAACCAATAATCATGCATTAGAATGAGTTAAACAATGCAAGCATTGAGCAAAGAGGAAAAACCCTAACTAATGATGAAAAGAAAGCATATGTCTTAATTCAAAGATGTATTCAACAAATCCATATATGAGAGCTTCAAGAGATTACATTGATTCCCCAACAAACATACAAGGTTTAGTTCACCATATTCATGGTGAACCTAGATGAATAACAATGAAAGTATGAAAGAATAAACCCAATAAAGGTGAAGAGGTAGCCTGAGCATCCAAGATCCTCCTTCAAAGGGGTGAAAGAGAGAGTGTTTGCCTCGTTTCTGCCAAAGATGTCTAACTAAAGGACGTGCAAGCCCTTATATACTAATCTAGAGTTACAAAAGATTACAAAAGCCCAAGCCCGAAAAGTGCCGCTCAGCGCCATTTACCGCTCAGCGGTGGTTACGCGTCTTCTTTCTTCCCCTCAGTGGCCATTTGCCCCTCAGCGGTTCCAACGCCACCTCTTGAGTGCCGCTCAGCGGTAGTTTGCCGCTGAGCGGTGCCTTCGACTTCTCCTTTTTGCACTCTTTCTTGTCTTTTCTAATGTCCTCTCTCTTATTCTTCACTTCTTTCACCAAATTCACCTCAAAACCTGCACAAAAACACTCAAATCAAGCATAAACCTGTCCAGCTCTCTTATTTCTGAAAATATAAACAAAAGGCATGATTTCAAGCTAGTTTCTAAGTCTAAAGGTTGCTTTTAGTATCAACTTTAAGCATGAAAATAACAGTTTTTCAACTGTTATCAGCCTATTAGGAAGAACTGCCCCTGGAATGAAATCAATTTGATGTTCAATTCCTCTTATGGGTGGAAGCCCTTTTGGAATTTCTTGTGGGAATAGATCATCAAATTGTTTCAAGAGTTTTTGAATGGATGGAGAAAGAGTTGAAGTCTTTGAATCACTAGATGGGCATGTAAGTGTCCTGATGAGTCGTTATTTATTGAATTATATTTAGTTTATTGCACTTAAATAAACCAGGGAATTGTGTTTAATTGTTTGTTATTTCCCCGTTTTCCGAATTCTGCTTAATTTGGTCGGAAATTTGTAATTGTGCTAATTTGGGTTTTCTGAGCTGATTAAGTGCATTTTTGAAGTGCAGGAAAATTTCGGAAATACATTTTGGGACATCAGGAAGAATGCCGAATAAATTCAAGACTCTCCACACAAACATTTTAGAATTAATTAAATTGTAACTCAGTAGTTTAGAATTCTTAAATCAACTCTTATATTTTGGGTCAATTTTTGGTAAATTAGATTAGACCCAAAATTAGAAATTAATGACTTGGACCTAGGGTTTGATTGTGTGTGGACCCTACCCTAAAAATGAGGACACACGGCTGATGGACAAATTTGTAAGCACCAAAATATGATGTCACAAACTTGTTTCACAATCGGCAAGTATGACCGAATCGTTCAAGTAATAAAACATGGTAAGACCAAGTATCGTTCTTCCCAAAGGACTCACGGCCTAGTTTAGTTATGTGGTTTCTTGATTAACTAAGACTTACAAACGAAATATTTGAGTTTAAAATGCAAGACAGAAAATAAACATGTATGCATGAATTTTGATCAATGGCAAAGACAAAAGATAAACACTTTCAATGGAATATATGAATGAATATGTTGTTGGGGGTCAATTTCATCTCATCCACTCTCATATATTTTAGGAATTCAACATTCAAATCATCATTGTTAATGCCACTCTCTAATGTACCATTCTAGATGGCTTCTCCCTAATCAAATAGTTCATACAATTCCTAGCATTCCTAATGATTAGTTCATGAGTGCAGGAGCTTAAAGGCAACCAATAGAATATTGTCAGTATAATATTGGGAGAAATTCCCCGGATCTAGACTTCCCCGTACGTGTCCGTATCGACAAAACCAATAATCATGCATTAGAATGAGTTAAACAATGCAAGCATTGAGCAAAGAGGAAAAACCCTAACTAATGATGAAAGAAAGCATATGTCTTAATTCAAAGATGTATTCAACAGATTCCATATATGAGAGCTTCAAGAGATTACATTGATTCCCCAACAAACATACAAGGTTTAGTTCACCATATTCATGGTGAACCTAGATGAATAACAATGAAAGTATGAAAGAATAAACCCAATAAAGTGGAAGAGGTAGCCTGAGCATCCAAGATCCTCCTTCAAAGGGGTGAAAGAGAGAGTGTTTGCCTCGTTTCTGCCAAAGATCCTAACTATAGGACGTGCAAGCCCTTATATACTAATCTAGAGTTACAAAAGATTACAAAAGTCCAAGCCCAAAAAGTGCCGCTCAGCGGTATTTACCGCTCAGCGGTGATTGCGCGTCTTCTTTCTTCCCCTCAGCGGCCATTTTGCCCCTCAGCGGTTCCAACGTCACCTCTTGAGTGCCGCTCAGCGGTAGTTTGCCGCTGAGCGGTGCCTTCGACTTCTCCTTTTTGCACTCTTTCTTGTCTTTTCGAATGTCCTCTCTCTTATTCTTCACTTCTTTCACCAAATTCACCTCAAAACCTGCACAAGAACACTTAAATCAAGCATAAACCTGTCCAGCTCTCTTATTTCTGAAAATATAAACAAAAGGCATGATTTCAAGCTAGTTTCTAAGTCTAAAGGTTGCTTTTAGTATCAACTTTAAGCATGAAAATAACAGTTTTTCAACTGTTATCACAACCCCAAACTTAAAACTTTGCTTGTCCTCAAGCAAACAAAATGTAACTCCATCTCCAACCAATTCATATGATGGTTCACTCATTCAAAAATCCTCTCTTTCAAGATAAGTAACAACTTCACTCAAACTTATGACCAAGAGTTCAATCAAGATGTGCACATGCTTTAGTGTTCACAAGGTCATTTAAATTCCAACAAATGCTATTTTTCATGAATGATCAATCAATTAAGCATGGATGTTCATGTGCTTATGGAATATTTCCTCACTAGGTAAAGTGTTTCACTCAACACACAAGTGTATAAGAGGTAAAGTGTTTCACTCATTCACTCCACTATCACAATCACATGAATCAACTTTGCCTTTCATTTAACCACAATCAAATACATTCACAAGCATGCATCATCACAAGGACTTTTCAATGGCTTATAATGTGGCTGGGCTAACAAGAAAATTGGTTTTTCTGGATCACAAAATCCTTGAGTTAAGAGAATCATAACAATACAATCTTCTTATTCATTCCCAACTTTCTTTTGCCTTTGCTTTTGCATTTGCATTGAGCTTTGCTTCTTTTTCTTTTCTTTTCTTTGCATATTCTTACTTTTTAGCTCTTAGCTCAATGCTTTTTCCTTTTTCATGTTTCCCCAATAACCCCAAACTTGAACATTTAACAATACCACACAAGATCTTCTACTTAACTCAAGGTAAAGATTTTCAATCAAGGGTTTTCAGTGTATATTTAAGGCTAAGGGTTCAAAGGATAGAACACAACGTGTTCTCTTTTAGAAAGCTAACTTTATGAATTTGGCCAATAAAAAGGGTTTCAAAAACACGGCCTTTGATCATATGATGCAAAACAAGCAATTGATTCAATCATAGAAAACCTAGGCAAAGTCATTCATGCTTTCAAAGTAACAGCATTCAACAATAACAACTCTGGAGCTCAAAACCTCACATATAAGCTCATTCACATTTGACATGCACATCCTGCTTAATTTCACAATCACAATCATGATATTATGCATTTGTTCACAAAGCTTGTGAATCACCTGTATAAGCATTTTAATGTGCACATCATCTCAACATCAATCAATCAATAAGCATCATCAAGCATTACTTATCAAACAATCACAGTTAATAGCAAACCATCATAACAAACCAGGTGTTCAATAGAGTACATCAAACCCTAATCTAAAAACAAAAACAAATAAGTTCAGAAAACTTAAACCACAAAAGCATAATCATATGATAGCATTCATCAGTAAATGCTATCTCAGCTCCTCATCAGTCCGAGCTCTCTGTATCTTCCTCTTCCTCTTCATCATCATCTTCATCAAATGCATCCTCCTCCTCAGCTTCATCTTCATCCATGTCTCGGGCTGAAGCTTCAGCTGCTTCAGCTCCTCCATGCCATGGTTCTTCTGGCCAAGCTACCACATTATGGAATTCATCCATAGTCCACCTGTGTGCTGGAGGGGTATCATACATCCCCACTATCATCTCAGCCGTGGCCACCTGCCCTCTGTGGATGGACTGCAACTGAGCACCTATAAGAGACATATACATGTCCCTCATCTGGAATGGTTCTGCCTCATGAGTATCAGCAGAAGTCCTGCTCTGTGCTGGCCTTCTCTCTCTACGAGCCTGGCGTGGTGGCACTGGCGTGGTGGCACTGGCTGCCTCCTCACCTCCACAGTACTGTCTGTAATAGGCCTCATCTATAGCTTTTCTTGGCCTCTCAAATGGTGGAACAGAAGTGTCCACCCCAGCTAGCTTGCAAAGGTGAGTGATCAAAGAAGGATGTCCCAGTGGTGCTTTTTTGTTTGAGGTATTAGCACACACACTAATCTCATCAGCTATCACCTGCCCAATATTAACATTCAAGTTTCTGATAGCACAGTAGATGAAGAGTGCCCTGCTAAGAGTAATATCTGACACATGTGAACATGGCTGAATGTTGGCATGAGAAAATGCCATCCAATACTTTGCAAGAGGAGTCAAATCTGTCCTCCTAATATTAACCACTGAGCCAGATCTATTCCTTTGGAAGTGTCCTCCAGGTATGCACAATACTCTCTCAACATCCTCAAAGTCAGCACCTTCCTCCATGCTAAGAGCAAACTGGCATTGCTCACCAGCCCACACAGTATCCAGAAAGTTATTGATGGAGTCAGGATCATACCTGATAGCATGGCCTCTAACATAGCCCAAATAATTCTCAGTTGGATGATCACCAATCTTCTTTGCATTGGTGTAGAATTCCTTGACCACAGCTATGTTGGCAGGTGCTGGATAGGTGGCTAGCTTTCCCCAATCATTCCCTAACACTTGCTCTCCAAATTGAGGAGCAAAGTTAGGTATCATTCCAACCTTTCTCTCCATTAGAAGTCTCCTGTCCTGAGCCACCCTAAAGTGCTTCTCATGTTTCCTAGAGAGGAACCTGCCATTATGGGGCTACTCTGGTTCCTTTTCCTTTCTCTTGGTTGCCATGGTTTTCAATCTCTTTCCTGAAGAGGATGCCATTCCTGCATTCAAACATAAATCCAAAACCACAGAACACGATGTTAATCATTAGTAAACACAAAACAAAACTCCTTTTGAAGCTAAACCACCGCTGAGGGCCTGAATTTCCCCTCAGCGCCACCAGTGCCACATTCAAACACGCAACAAACCAGAAAAAGCAAATCTGGCAGAGTGCCGCTCAGCGGTAAATGCCGCTCAGCGGTGATCTGCAGATTTTTGCAAATCTCGTTTTTAAACTGTCCTAACTCCACCCAAATGCAATTTTCAGTTTTCCATTTCATAATCAAGCAGTTTAATCGGTTCAAACATCAAATATATCATCAAATCATGCATAGAAATCAAAACCCCTAAATATTCATGCTTTGACAATCACAGTCAATTTCAAGAACCCTAGAATGAACAAAATGCATTTTACTTACTTGGGTGGAGATGCTAGATGATATGAGAATGCTTCCAAACTAGAATGCTCTCTTCCAACCCCAAACTTTGATAGCACACTAGTGTAAAAGTGAGTGGAAGAGAAATTTTCTAAAGAGGGAAGAGTAAAAAGATGTGGGAAACCTAAGAGGAGATATGTGGGAGTCTTAGTGCAGAGAAGAGCTTGAAAGAATGTAAAAACGCGCAGCTTAGGGTTTAAAATTACCCCAATGGGCTCGGGTTCCGCTAAGGGGAACTTAAGCCCATCTGCGATAGTACCGCTCAGCGGTAATTGCCGCTCAGCGGCACTTTCTTGATGTGCCCTTCTCCTTCTTTTCTTGACCTACGTGCCTTCCTAGCATACCCCTCATAGGTTCCCTGCAATTCAATGTTAAAAATGCTTATGCAAACCCTAACTAAAATAAACAAACAAAAACAATCAATCAACTGGGTTGCCTCCCAGGTAGCGCTTGTTTAACGTCACGAGCCTGACCCAAATTCCACCAGCACCCATCAGTAGGTGTTTCCAACTTACCAGCACCCATCAGTAGGTGCAAAATTTTCTCACCAACACCCATCAGTAGGTGTTACAAACCTAGCATCCTTCAGTAGATGCTTAACCACCTAGCATCCTTCAGTAGATGCTGGATCCAACAAAAATATTTACAGAATAATGTCCACAATTTAAAAGTTACAAAACCAAATCAAAAGTTTTTAAATCCACTGGGTTGCCTCCCAGCAAGCGCTCTTTTAACGTCATTAGCTTGACCCAGTAAAGCTCATGTTCCTTCTTCTTTTTCTTCTTTCTACTGAACTTCTTCAGAAATTTGATCAAACCAGGAACCTGTTGCAATGTCTCAATCATAGGAACTTTAATCTCCAATTTCTTGAAGATTTCCATAAAGCACTTAAATTTCTTTTCCTTCCTATGATTCTTCTTTAGATGAGGATGTGATTTTTCATGTGATTTCTTCTTCTTTCCTCTCATCTTCTTTTTCTTCCTTTTTCTCTCCCTAAATTTTCTCTTTTTCTCTTCTTTTATTTTTTTCTTCCTTTCTCTTTTTCTCCTCAACTTCTTTATCTTCACACAAATTTTCTTTCTCTCTTCTCTCTCAACCAATTCTTTTTCTTTTTCTTCATCTTTATCTTTCTCACTCAACTCTTCTTTCTCTTTTCTCTCTACCCTTTCCTCATCTCCCTCTAATTTTTCCTCATCAAAAATGTTGTCACTTTCAGTGATAATGACTTGCCCTTCCTCCTTAAGGTTAACATCAGTATTAACATCATCATTTAATATCTGACTAATGTGACGAAGTTGCATCTCCATTCTTTTACATGATTCTTCAATGCTTTTCTGAGTAGAGTCGGAATTTTTCAAAAATCGTTGAAGGGTGTCCTCCAACCTATCCAAACTTCCTGATAGAAAGGGTTGTTGCTGCCATTGTTGTTGTGGTTGGTTCTCAAATTGTCCAGCAGCTTGCCAAAATTTGCTTTGATCCATGCTTGAGTGAGGTTCCCACCATTGGTTGAGATTACTTTGGTAGAATTGAGTGCCCCTATAGTTAAACTCTTGACCAAATTGCATTCTGCAGACATTAGGCACAAAACTCTAGAAAATATTTGTTAGCACAAAAAGATAGAGAAGAAGATATAGATTCAAAAGATAAAAGATTCAGAAGATAAGATAGAATAAGATAGAATAAAATAAAATAAAATAAAATAAAATCTAACCTAACCTAAAAGATAAAAATAAAATAAAATCTAATCTAACCTAAAAAGATAAAAAGATAAAATCTAATAAAATAAAATCTAATCTAAAAAGATAAAATAAAATCAAATCAAATAAAAACCGAAAAATAAAAAACAGAAAATAAAAACAGAAAACAGAAAAACAGAAAACAAAAAAAAATAAAAATAAAATCAAATAAAATACAAACTGAAAAATATAAACAGAAAAATAAAATAAGATAAAATAAAAATTCGAAATTTAAATTAAAAATAAAAAAAAATAAGTCAAAGATAATCAATAATCACACAAATTAACCAGTTAAACCACGAGTCCCCGGCAACGGCGCCAAAAACTTGATGGACAAATTTGTAAGCACCAAAATATGATGTCACAAACTTGTTTCACAATCGGCAAGTATGACCGAATCGTTCAAGTAATAAAACTTGGTAAGACCAAGTATCGTTCTTCCCAAAGGACTCACGGCCTAATTTAGTTATGTGGTTTCTTGATTAACTAAGACTTACAAACGAAATATTTGAGTTTAAAATGCAAGACAGAAAATAAACATGTATGCATGAATTTTGATCAATGGCAAAGACAAAAGATAAACACTTTCAATGGAATATATGAATGAATATGTTGTTGGGGGTCAATTTCATCTCATCCACTCTCATATATTTTAGGAATTCAACATTCAAATCATCATTGTTAATGCCACTCTCTAATGTACCATTCTAGATGGCTTCTCCCTAATCAAATAGTTCATACAATTCCTAGCATTCCTAATGATTAGTTCATGAGTGCAGGAGCTTAAAGGCAACCAATAGAATATTGTCAGTATAATATTGGGAGAAATTCCCCGGATCTAGACTTCCCCGTACGTGTCCGTATCGACAAAACCAATAATCATGCATTAGAATGAGTTAAACAATGCAAGCATTGAGCAAAGAGGAAAAACCCTAACTAATGATGAAAGAAAGCATATGTCTTAATTCAAAGATGTATTCAACAGATTCCATATATGAGAGCTTCAAGAGATTACATTGATTCCCCAACAAACATACAAGGTTTAGTTCACCATATTCATGGTGAACCTAGATGAATAACAATGAAAGTATGAAAGAATAAACCCAATAAAGTGGAAGAGGTAGTCCTGAGCATCCAAGATCCTCCTTCAAAGGGGTGAAAGAGAGAGTGTTTGCCTCGTTTCTGCCAAAGATCCTAACTATAGGACGTGCAAGCCCTTATATACTAATCTAGAGTTACAAAAGATTACAAAAGTCCAAGCCCAAAAAGTGCCGCTCAGCGGTATTTACCGCTCAGCGGTGATTGCGCGTCTTCTTTCTTCCCCTCAGCGGCCATTTTGCCCCTCAGCGGTTCCAACGTCACCTCTTGAGTGCCGCTCAGCGGTAGTTTGCCGCTGAGCGGTGCCTTCGACTTCTCCTTTTTGCACTCTTTCTTGTCTTTTCGAATGTCCTCTCTCTTATTCTTCACTTCTTTCACCAAATTCACCTCAAAACCTGCATAAGAACACTTAAATCAAGCATAAACCTGTCCAACTCTCTTATTTCTGAAAATATAAACAAAAGGCATGATTTCAAGCTAGTTTCTAAGTCTAAAGGTTGCTTTTAGTATCAACTTTAAGCATGAAAATAACAGTTTTTCAACTGTTATCAACGGCCCTTAGAAAGAGAGCCGAGCCGCCACTTGAAAAACACGCTCCCACACTCTCTCGGATGGGGGCTTTTGGCACGGGTTACTCCTTTGTTTTGGGGGGCTCTCGGTTTTGGAAACATGAGGGGATAATGAATGAAGAACACGTATTTATTTTCCTTGAGTGTGTAAGGGCTGATTCAGTGCAATTCGTTCTTTCAATTAACGCATTCAATTAAAATAGACGCTGCTTTATTGATTCAGCACCGGCAGCATTTGTTTTTTTTTTCTTTCTTCCATTTAAAAGGATGCATTGAATAAATGAAGAGATGATGGGAGTAGGTGTTGATTTGAGAAAGCACGCACATGGAGCAGTAGAGAAACGGAAAGTGGAGCTGGAAGCATTGCTTGAAGCATGAGGTGTCACGGCTTGTACAAGAAGGAGTTTCTTTTTTTTATTCATGTATGAATTGAGTGCTGATTGATGGGAGTATGGAGTTCACGGGAGCTGGAAGAGAAGCAGAGCATTTGGATGTGTGCAGTGGAATCATGGAGCGGTGACCGAGAGGAAGAATGGTGTGCACGCGGACGGTTATTACGGAGAGGAAGTGCTGAATGTTGAAGGGTCACATCCACATGGAAGCACACGGTGCCAGCTTGGAATGGTGCGCTCGTTCCGTGAACGAGCGTTCTTTCCCTTCATTTTGAAATGATGTGTCACGGCTGATTCAAGTAGAATGTAGTGCGCGGAGAGGTTTGGGTGTGCACACTTGGAGGGCTCCAACCGCCACCTCCAGGGACTTTCTTTAAAGTAGTTTTCTTTTTTTTTTATTATTGAATGGAACGTTAGGCAAGGAGAAAGCTGGAGGTGTCACAGGATGATGTGACATTGACTTTACATTAGAATAGTGTTTAGTTTGGTTTCATGCAGAGAATGAGCTGGAAAAAAAAAGATTGCTTTTGATTTATGGAATGAGAAGTACAGTAGGTGGTAGTGTGGGGGCTGGAATGATGAGCCCATGGTGCAGCACTTTAATAGAGAATGTATTGGAGATGAACGGTTGAATGCGTTAGGTAGCGTGGTGTCACGGCTCGGATGGACTGCTGCACGGTTATTTCATTTTGCGTTGGGAGCTTTCAATTTTTTTTATTCCAGCAGTGAGAAGCACAGAACGAGAAACACACAATGATAAGTAAATTTCAATTTTTTTTTATTCCAGCTTGGAGTAGTTTACTTGCTTTTTTTTTTCTTATTTCTCTAATGCATTTAAATTAGTTTTGGTTTTAGGAATATTCATTTCACTGTTTTCAATTATGTTTAGTTGTATTTAATTTCAAGTTTTAATTTAGTTCATTTAAAATCACAAAAACACTTTCAAAACCCCCCACTACTTGTTTGACCTGAGACTCGAACCACAATTGGTCCTTGAGAGACGACCTAGGAGTCATTTCCTAGCACTATACTGCATTCTTTAATGCAATCAACTTTTGTGGGAGGTGCGACCCTCTCATCAAAATGGCGCCGTTGCCGGGGACCAACGGTTCAGTCTTAGGTCTTTTTGTTGTGTTTGTGTGTGTTGTGTTTTGTCTTGTGTTGTGATGTGATGTGATGTGATGTTCTGTTTTGTGTGTGCGTGTTGCATGTATAAATGTGTTGTGTTTTATTTGTTTCGTGATTTTTAGTATTCTTCTTTTTCCATGTCTACCTATTTTGATTTCGTGAACACTGCTTGTTTTGCTAGTGCCTCTGATTATGATTCTCCTTCTGCATGTTACTCTGATTGTAATTCATATTCTGCTGATTTCTATGTTGAGAGCAATACGACTCATCCTCTAATTTCTGAGAGTGCTCTTTGTGAGCCGGTTTCACTTAAGGAGGATGATCTTCATTGTGATCTCACCCCTGGACTGATACATTTGCTGCCTAAGTTTCATGGTTTTGCAGGAGAATGCCCACACAGACATTTGGAGGAGCTCCACATCATGTGCTCTTCAATGAAGCCTCCAGATGTCCCTCTTGATTACATTTTCTTGAGCGCATTTCCGCATTCATTACAAGGAGCAGCTAAGGATTGGAATGACTCTCTTCCTCTGAGATCCGTTACCGATTGGGGATATCTTGAGCATCAGTTTCTGAGCAAATTTTCCCCTGTGCAATATGCTTACAGCAACGGTCTTGGATGGAATGACCCTACCTTGGGATGGTATGATGGTCCACAGCATCAATATCAAGAACCACCATTCCAAAGTACTTTTATGCCTCCACCAGTCCAGCAATACGAGAGTCAGCAGTATGATGCTTCTACCGAAACAGCTCCTCAGCCTTCTATTTCTGAGCCTACATTGCAGGAGTTGTTGGAGCAGATGACCATGCAGAACCTTCAGTTTCGGCAAGAGAACATGCAGTTCCAGCAAGAAATAGGAGCTGCCATTCAGAGTATGACTGATCAGATAGGGCAGATGGCCACTCAACTCGCTGAGGAACAGTCTCAAGATTCAGAGTTACCATTTCAGACTGTTCAGATTCCAGATGATGATGATAGTGGCATCAACATAGAAGATGGGGAGAAGAGTCATGAACTTACTATTGTGCCATCTACTTTCCCATCATCCTATGTCCCTACCCTTGCACCTGAGGAGAGTGATGAGTATTTTGAGGAGCAGGCAGAATTAAGCAGTGATCCTGAACCAGGTAGACCACCTTCATCTTCCCACACTTTAGCAATCTTCAAGGAAGAGGAGGTAAGCATACCTCAATTTGATTATGTTGATGATTACGTTATTGAGAGGTATGCTGATGATTGTATTGTTGATGAGTCTGATTTTAATTTTCCCTCTATGCATGATGAGAACCAATTTTTGATGTCGCATCTGAATGTTTATTCTCCATGCATTGAACATGAATCTGAGTCTGTCGTTGATATTGCTTGTGATTTTGAAATTGATTCATGTTCTGAGGATGTATCTGAGGTTCAGTCTGTTACACTTGGATTGGGTGTTATACCCCTGCATGTAATTCCTGTAGAGCCACATTGCACTAACCCTATTGCAGGAGGTACACATGAATTTTATAGACAAACACCCACAGTGGAAAATAAAGGTGCTAACATTGACAAAAGCTTCAAGATCAACAGGCACCTGCTGAACCTGCTCATCAACAATCATTGCATAGATCCAGCTGTGGAAAACATTTCACTGCTAGATCAGATTTGGAGGATGAAGCAGTTCGTCCTCAAAACCTCCTTGCTGGATACTATGGTGGAAGACATCTCCCTGAAAGTCCAAAATTGGCAACTGCCACCATGATCAGGGGAGTTTCCTTTCTCTCTTCTCCCTTTTTCCCTACTTTTATTGCACTTGTCCATGATCTGTTCATTGTTTTGATTTTCGATCTTATGCTTATGACACATTGAGAACACTGTGTAGTTTAAGTGTGGTCTATTGGGGGAGATTTTTATTTTTTCTTTGTTAGTTTTTGTTTTCTTGGTTAAATTTTTTTTCTTTTCTAGGTTATTTTTGTCGTGTCTTGTGTACAGTTTTACATGTTTCTCTTGATTTCTGGACTTTGATTAGGTTGTAGATGTGTCTTTCACTTCATTGATACTCTGATTTGTTTGAAATCCTTGCTTTTCTCTGCTTGGGAAGATGATTATGATGTTTGAGAGGTTGATTTGATTGTGACATAAATTACCCTGTGTGAGAATTTGAGCCACTTTGTGTTCTTTCTTGTGTGTGATATGTCTCTTGATTGCTTGCACATATGCCTTGGCTTGACTCTTGTTGATAATTCTTGATTGATATGCATGTTTGGAAGTGATAAAGGCAGTTTTGTTCTTGAGCCTCTCTAGCCAAATAAGCTTACCTTGTTTTGATCCTTTGATAACCCCTTTTGAGCCTATACTTTCCCCCATTTCTTTGTTTTGAAGCTCATACACTAGCCCTAAGTGAAAAACCATGATTACCTTAACCTTAGGGAATTTTGGAGCTTTGGAAGTGTTTTGGGAACAAGTGTGGTCTCCTTGGGGTTTCTGATGAATTGGCTGGGTGGTTCCTCTTCTTGTTTTATGTTTGTAAATATGTTGTGTATCTTGTCTCTTATAGTTGTGTCCTAAACAGAGAGAAAAGAAAAGAGACAGGATGAAAAAATATAGAAAAAAAAAATGAAAAAAAAAAGAAAAAAAATATTTTGTGAATAATGGAGTCAAGAAGAGGATTGAATTAGAGGTTTTGGGTGTGAGTTGACTGTGTTTACACTTGTTCCCCATTGCTCCTCTATTTCTTTTGGTTTGTAGCTTCTCATCCATATTTATCCTCCCTTGTCCTTGGCCCCATTTCACCCATTAAAGACCTTTTGATTTGAACATGCATATGTTTTGAGTGTTGATATTAGAGGTTTGCCAAGTCTGTTGTTGTTTGCTTTCTTGAGTGCATTGAGTTGAAATTCTTTACCTTATACACTTAAGAGAAACACTGATAGTGCATCTGTGAGTTTTTGTTGCTTTTGATTCACCTCTTGAGTTGATTGATCATTTTGCCATGTCTTGAATTGCTTGGATGATTTAATGAGTATCTGCTTTCTCTGATTGATTCTGTGTTGGATATTGTCTACTTCCTTTCTTGGTCCAGATTCCTGGAGAACTGTGTAATTCTGTTTCTGTTCCTGTTTTGGAGTCTTTGTTGTCTGTCTGTCGAGTCTGTGTCACCTCCCTGATGTTTGAGTAGTTCCCTGGTTTTCGTCTTGGTTTTGCCCAGGAGTGCAAAAGACTAAGTGTGGTCTATTTTGATGAGTCGTTATTTATTGAATTATATTTAGTTTATTGCACTTAAATAAACCAGGGAATTGTGTTTAATTGTTTGTTATTTCCCCGTTTTCCGAATTCTGCTTAATTTGGTCGGAAATTTGTAATTGTGCTAATTTGGGTTTTCTGAGCTGATTAAGTGCATTTTTGAAGTGCAGGAAAATTTCGGAAATATATTTTGGGACATCAGGAAGAATGCCGAATAAATTCAAGACTCTCCACACAAACATTTTAGAATTAATTAAATTGTAACTCAGTAGTTTAGAATTCTTAAATCAACTCTTATATTTTGGGTCAATTTTTGGTAAATTAGATTAGACCCAAAATTAGAAATTAATGACTTGGACCTAGGGTTTGATTGTGTGTGGACCCTACCCTAAAAATGAGGACACACGGCCCTTAGAAAGAGAGCCCAGCCGCCACTTGAAAAACACGCTCCCACACTCTCTCGGATGGGGGCTTTTGGCACGGGTTACTCCTTTGTTTTGGGGGGCTCTCGGTTTTGGAAACATGAGGGGATAATGAATGAAGAACACGTATTTATTTTCCTTGAGTGTGTAAGGGCTGATTCAGTGCAATTCGTTCTTTCAATTAACGCATTCAATTAAAATAGACGCTGCTTTATTGATTCAGCACCGGCAGCATTTGTTTTTTTTTTCTTTCTTCCATTTAAAAGGATGCATTGAATAAATGAAGAGATGATGGGAGTAGGTGTTGATTTGAGAAAGCACGCACATGGAGCAGTAGAGAAACGGAAAGTGGAGTTGGAAGCATTGCTTGAAGCATGAGGTGTCACGGCTTGTACAAGAAGGAGTTTCTTTTTTTTATTCATGTATGAATTGAGTGCTGATTGATGGGAGTATGGAGTTCACGGGAGCTGGAAGAGAAGCAGAGCATTTGGATGTGTGCAGTGGAATCATGGAGCGGTGACCGAGAGGAAGAATGGTGTGCACGCGGACGGTTATTACGGAGAGGAAGTGCTGAATGTTGAAGGGTCACATCCACATGGAAGCACACGGTGCCAGCTTGGAATGGTGCGCTCGTTCCGTGAACGAGCGTTCTTTCCCTTCATTTTGAAATGATGTGTCACGGCTGATTCAAGTAGAATGTAGTGCGCGGAGAGGTTTGGGTGTGCACACTTGGAGGGCTCCAACCGCCACCTCCAGGGACTTTCTTTAAAGTAGTTTTCTTTTTTTTTTATTATTGAATGGAACGTTAGGCAAGGAGAAAGCTGGAGGTGTCACAGGATGATGTGACATTGACTTTACATTAGAATAGTGTTTAGTTTGGTTTCATGCAGAGAATGAGCTGGAAAAAAAAAAGATTGCTTTTGATTTATGGAATGAGAAGTACAGTAGGTGGTAGTGTGGGGGCTGGAATGATGAGCCCATGGTGCAGCACTTTAATAGAGAATGTATTGGAGATGAACGGTTGAATGCGTTAGGTAGCGTGGTGTCACGGCTCGGATGGACTGCTGCACGGTTATTTCATTTTGCGTTGGGAGCTTTCAATTTTTTTTATTCCAGCAGTGAGAAGCACAGAACGAGAAACACACAATGATAAGTAAATTTCAATTTTTTTTTATTCCAGCTTGGAGTAGTTTACTTGCTTTTTTTTTTCTTATTTCTCTAATGCATTTAAATTAGTTTTGGTTTTAGGAATATTCATTTCACTGTTTTCAATTATGTTTAGTTGTATTTAATTTCAAGTTTTAATTTAGTTCATTTAAAATCACAAAAACACTTTCAAAACCCCCCACTACTTGTTTGACCTGAGACTCGAACCACAATTGGTCCTTGAGAGACGACCTAGGAGTCATTTCCTAGCACTATACTGCATTCTTTAATGCAATCAACTTTTGTGGGAGGTGCGACCCTCTCATCATGTCCCTTGACAAAGAAGAAGATATGAAGGTTGCTCAACTTGAAGTGTATTGATTAAAGTCTTTTTGTTTAAAAGGACTTCATGTTGAGTGACCTTAGGTGGCACACTTGTTTCTATACCTCCCTTTCTTTTTGACTTTTTCTTTTGATCATGTTCTTGCTTTCTTAAAATCTTCATTTGTGCTTGATCCTTAGCCACTTGGTAGGAGTCAAAGGATGAAGCACAAACTTCTTGTCCTTTTGATGGATAGTGATGGTATTGGTTAGACCATGATGGATAGTTTGATGATCAAATTGCCATGGTCTCCCCAATAACACATGACATGCTTCCATGGGAACTATATCACATAAAACTTCATCTTTGAAGTTCCCAATGGAAAATGTCAACTTCACTTGATTCTTGACTATTATATCCCCATCTTCATTTAGCCAATGAAGTTTATAAGGTTTTGGATGGGGTATAATATCAAGTTTCAACTTCTCAACCAACCTTGTGCTACAACAATTGCAACAAGACCCACTATCAACAATGAGAGAACAATGATTTTCTTGAATTTTACATCTTGTGTGAAAGATGTTCTCTCTTTGTGATATGTGTTCAAGACTTGGTTGGTTGCTAAGTATCCTTCTCACCATGAGAAGTTGCCCATCATCAGCATATATTTCCTCTTCCCTCTCTTCTTCCTCACTCTCACTTGTACTAGTTGGGGTGTCACTTTCACTACTATAAATGTCCTTGCCTTTCAAAATAATGTTTCTTTTTGTAGGACATTGAGTAGCTACATGACCCCTTCCTAGACATTTGAAGCATTTGATTTCACTTGTTCTTGTGTGTGAGGGTGTCTCTTTCTTGGGTCTCTCTTCTATTTTGGCTAGAGGTTTAAATGGCTCTTTTTCTTTAAAAATTTTCTTTTCAAAAGTAGGTTGAACTTGAATTCTTTTAGAAGAAGATTTTCTCAAGTTTTGTTGTTCTACCTTTATACACATTTGAACAAGATCATTCAAATCTCTATAAGGTAGAAGTTCAACCCTATCTCTTATGTCAAAATTGAGCCCACTTAAAAATCTAGCTAAAGTAGTTTCTGGACCTTCTACTATGCCTGCCCTCATCATATACAACTCCATCTTTTGTCTATATTCCTCAACTATCATAGACCTTTGTTGTAACCTTTGGAGTTTATCCATGAGTTCTCTATTGTAGTAGGAGGGAATGTGTCTCCTCCTAAGGGCAGACTTGAGATCATTCCAATAGTGGATAGGAGGGGCTTGATGTCTAAGCCTCTCTTGGACCAAGGCAGTCCACCAATACATTGCATACCCTTGAAAGCTTAGGGTAGCTAGAGAGACCTTCCTTTTGATGGACAAATTTGTAAGCACCAAAATATGATGTCACAAACTTGTTTCACAATCGGCAAGTATGACCGAATCGTTTCAAGTAATAAACTTGGTAAGACCAAGTATCGTTCTCCCAAAGGACTCACGGCCTAGTTTAGTTATGTGATTTGTTGATTAGCTAAGACTTAAGAACACAATAATTGAAGTTTAATATGCAAAGACGAAAATTAAATATGTATGCATGAATTGATCAATGACAAAGACAAAAGATAAACACTTTCAAGGAAATATATGAATGAATATGTTGTTGGGGGTCAATTTCATCTCATCCACTCTCATATATTTTAGGAATTCAACATTCAAATCATCATTGTTAATGCCACTCTCTAATGTACCATTCTAGATGGCTTCTCCCTAATCAAATAGTTCATACAATTCCTAGCATTCCTAATGATTAGTTCATGAGTGCAGGAGCTTAAAGGCAACCAATATAATATTGTCAGTATAATATTGGGAGAAATTCCCCGGATCTAGATTTCCCCGTACGTGTCCGTATCAACAAAACCAATAATCATGCATTAGAATGAGTTAAACAATGCAAGCATTGAGCAAAGAGGAAAAACCCTAACTAATGATGAAAGAAAGCATATGTCTTAATTCAAAGATGTACTCAACAAATCCATATATGAGAGCTTCAAGAGATTACTTTGATTCCCCAACAAACATACAAGGTTTAGTTCACCATATTCATGGTGAACCTAGATGAATTACAATGAAAGTATGAAAGAATAAACCCAATAAAGGTGAAGAGGTAGCCTGAGCATCCAAGATCCTCCTTCAAAGGGGTGAAAGAGAGAGTGTTTGCCTCGTTTCTGCCAAAGATGCCTAACTAAAGGACGTGCAAGCCCTTATATACTAATCTAGAGTTACAAAAGATTACAAAAGCCCAAGCCCAAAAAGTGCCGCTCAGCGCCATTTACCGCTCAGCGGTGGTTACGCGTCTTCTTTCTTCCCCTCAGCGGCCATTTGCCCCTCAGCGGTTCCAACGCCACCTCTTGAGTGCCGCTCAGCGGTAGTTTGCCGCTGAGCGGTGCCTTCGACTTCTCTTTTTGCACTCTTTCTTGTCTTTTCTAATGTCCTCTCTCTTATTCTTCACTTCTTTCACCAAATTCACCTCAAAACCTGCACAAAAACACTTAAATCAAGCATAAACCTGTCCAGCTCTCTTATTTCTGAAAATATAAACAAAATGCATGATTTCAAGCTAGTTTCTAAGTCTAAAGGTTGCTTTTAGTATCACTTTTAAGCATGAAAATAACAGTTTTTCAACTGTTATCACAACCCCAAACTTAGAACTTTGCTTGTCCTCAAGCAAACAAAATGTAACTCCATCTCCAACCAATTCATATGATGGTTCACTCATTCAAAATCCTCTTTTCAAGATAAGTAATAACTTCACTCAAACTTATGACCAAGAGTTAATTCAAGATGTGCACATGCTTTAGTGTTCACAAAGTCATTTAAATTCCAACAAATGCTATTTTTCATGAATGATCAATCAATTAAGCATGGATGTTCATGTGCTTATGGAATATTTCCTCACTAGGTAAAGTGTTTCACTCAACACACAAGTGTATAAGAGGTAAAGTGTTTCACTCATTCACTCCACTATCACAATGTCACATGAATCAACTTTGCCTTTCATTTAACCACAATCGAATACATTCACAAGCATGCATCATCACAAGGACTTTTCAATGGCTTATAATGTGGCTGGGCTAACAAGAAAATTGGTTTTTCTGGATCACAAAATCCTTGAGTTAAGAGAATCATAACAACACAATCTTCTTATTCATTCCCAACTTTCTTTTGCCTTTGCTTTTGCATTTGCATTGAGCTTTGCTTCTTTTTCTTTTCTTTTCTTTGCATATTCTTACTTTTTAGCTGTTAGCTCAATGCTTTTTCCTTTTTCATGTTTCCCCAATAACCCCAAACTTGAACATTTAACAATACCACACAAGATCTTCTACTTAACTCAAGGTAAAGATTTTCAATCAAGGGTGTTCAGTGTATATTTAAGGCTAAGGGTTCAACGGATAGAACACAACGTGTTCTCTTTTAGAAGGCTAACTTTATGAATTTGGCCAATAAAAAGGGTTTCAAAAACACGGCCTTTGATCATATGATGCAAAACAAGCAATTGATTCAATCATAGAAAACCTGGGCAAAGTCATTCATGCTTTCAAAGTAACAGCATTCAACAATAACAACTCTGGAGCTCAAAACCTCACATATAAGCTCATTCACATTTGACATGCACATCCTGCTTAATTTCACAATCACAATCATGATATTATGCATTTGTTCACAAAGCTTGTGAATCACCTGTATAAGCATTTAATGTGCACATCATCTCAACATCAATCAATCAATAAGCATCATCAAGCATTACTTATCAAACAATCACAGTTAATAGCAAACCATCATAAGAAACCAGGTGTTCAATAGAGTACATCAAACCCTAATCTAAAAACAAAAACAAATAAGTTCAGAAAACTTAAACCACAAAAGCATAATCATATGATAGCATTCATCAGTAAATGCTATCTCAGCTCCTCATCAGTCCGAGCTCTCTGTATCTTCCTCTTCCTCTTCATCATCATCTTCATCAAATGCATCCTCCTCCTCTGCTTCATCTTCCTCCATATCTCTGGCTGAAGCTTCAGCTGCTCCAGCTCCTCCATATAGTGGTTCTTCTGGCCAAGCTACCACATTATGGAATTCATCCATAGTCCACCTGTGTGCTGGAGGGGTATCATACATCCCCACTATCATCTCAGCCGTGGCCACCTGCCCTCTGTGGATGGACTGCAACTGAGCACCTATAAGAGACATATACATGTCCCTCATCTGGAATGGTTCTGCCTCATGAGTATCAGCAGAAGTCCTGCCCTGTGCTGGCCTTCTCTCTCTACGAGCCTGGCGTGGTGGCACTGGCTGGGCTGCCTCCTCACCTCCACAGTACTGTCTGTAATAGGCCTCATCTATAGCTTTTCTTGGCCTCTCAAATGGTGGAACAGAAGTGTCCACCCCAGCTAGCTTGCAAAGGTGAGTGATCAAAGAAGGATGTCCTAGTGGTGGTTTGTTGTTTGAGGTGTTAGCACACACACTAATCTCATCAGCTATCACCTGCCCAATATTAACATTCAAGTTTCTGATAGCACAGTAGATGAAGAGTGCCCTGCTAAGAGTAATATCTGACACATGTGAACATGGCTGAATGTTGGCATGAGAAAATGCCATCCAATACTTTGCAAGAGGAGTCAAATCTGTCCTCCTAATATTAACCACTGAGCCAGATCTATTCCTTTGGAAGTGTCCTCCAGGTATGCACAATACTCTTTCAACATCCTCAAAGTCAGCACCTTCCTCCATGCTAAGAGCAAACTGGCATTGCTCACCAGCCCACACAGTATCCAGAAAGTTATTGATGGAGTCAGAATCATACCTGATAGCATGGCCTCTAACATAGCCCAAATAATTCTCAGCTGGATGATCACCAATCTTCTTTGCATTGGTGTAGAATTCCTTGACCACAGCTATGTTGGCAGGTGCTGGATAGGTGGCTAGCTTCCCCCAATCATTCCCTAACACTTGCTCTCCAAATTGAGGAGCAAAGTTAGGTATCATTCCAACCTTTCTCTCCATTAGAAGTCTCCTGTCCTGAACCACCCTAAAGTGCTTCTCATGTTTCCTAGAGAGGAACCTGCCATTATGGGGCTGCTCTGGTTCCTTTTCCTTTCTCTTGGTTGCCATGGTTTTCAATCTCTTTCCTGAAGAGGATGCCATTCCTGCATTCAAACACAAATCCAAAACCACAGAACATGATGTTCATCATTAGTAAACTCAGAACACAACTCCTTTCGAAGCTAAACCACCGCTGAGGGCCAGAATTTCCCCTCAGCGCCACCAGTGCCACATCCAAACATGCAACAAACCAGAAAAAACAAATCTGGCAGAGTGCCGCTCAGCGGTGATCTGCAGATTTTTGCAAATCTCTTTTTAAAACTGTCCTAACTCCACCCAAATGCAATTTTCAGTTTTCCAGTTCATAATCAAGCAGTTTAATCGGTTCAAACATCAAATATATCATCAAATCTTGCATAGAAATCAAAACCCCTAAATATTCATGCTTTGACAATCACAGTCAATTTCAAGAACCCTAAAATGAACAAAATGCATTTTACTTACTTGGGTGGAGATGCTAGATGATATGAGAATGCTTCCAAACTAAAATGCTCTCTTCCAACCCCAAACTTTGATGGCACACTAGTATAAAAGTGAGTGGAAGAGAAATCTTCTAAAGAGGGAAAAGTAGAAAGATGTGGAAAACCTAGGAGAAGAGGTGTGGAAGTGTTTATGCAGAGAAGAACTTGAAAGAGTGTAAAAACGCGCAGCTTAGGGTTTAAAAATACCCCAATGGGCTCGGGTTCCGCTAAGGGGAACTTAAGCCCATCTGCGTTAGTACCGCTCAGCGGTAAATGCCGCTCAGCGGCACTTTCGTGATGTGCCCTTCTCCTTCTTTTCTTGACCTACGTGCCTTCCTAGCATACCCCTCATAGGTTCCCTGCAATTCAATGTTAAAAATGCTTATGCAAATCCTAAAAATAAACAAACAGAAAACAATCAATCAACTGAGTTGCCTCCTAGGTAGCGCTTGTTTAACGTCACGAGCCTGACCCAAAATCCACCAACACCCATCAGTAGGTGTTTCAAACTTACCAGCACCCATCAGTAGGTGCAAAATCTTCTCACCAACACCCATCAGTAGGTGTTACAAACTTAGTATCCTTCAGTAGATACTTAACCACCTAGCATCCTTCAGTAGATGCTAAATCCAACAAACTAAATACAAAAATAAGGTTCACAAATTAAAAATTACAAAACCAAAATAAAATCAAAAGTTCTTAAATCAACTGGGTTGCCTCCCAGCAAGCGCTCTTTTAACGTCATTAGCTTGACCCATGTAAAGCTCATGTTCCTTCTTCTTTTTCTTCTTTCTACTGAACTTCTTCAGAAATTTGATCAAACCAGGAACCTGTTGCAATGTCTCAATCATAGGAACTTTAATCTCCAATTTCTTGAAGATTTCCATAAAGCACTTAAATTTCTTTTCCTTCCTATGATTCTTCTTTAGATGAGGATGTGATTTTTCATGTGATTTCTTCTTCTTTCCTCTCATCTTCTTTTTCTTCCTTTTTCTCTCCCTAAATTTTCTCTTTTTCTCTTCTTTTATTTTTTTCTTCCTTTCTCTTTTTCTCCTCAACTTCTTTATCTTCACACAAATTTTCTTTCTCTCTTCTCTCTCAACCAATTCTTTTTCTTTTTCTTCATCTTTATCTTTCTCACTCAACTCTTCTTTCTCTTTTCTCTCTACCCTTTCCTCATCTCCCTCTAATTTTTCCTCATCAAGAATCTTGTCACTTTCAGTGATAATGACTTGCCCTTCCTCCTTAAGGTTAACATCAGTATTAACATCATCATTTAATATCTGACTAATGTAACGAAGTTGCATCTCCATTCTTTTACATGATTCTTCAATGCTTTTCTGAGTAGAGTCGGAATTTTTCAAAAATCGTTGAAGGGTGTCCTCCAACCTATCCAAACTTCCTGATAGAAAGGGTTGTTGCTGCCATTGTTGTTGTGGTTGGTTCTCAAATTGTCCAGCAGCTTGCCAAAATTGGCTTTGATCCATGCTTGAGTGAGGTTCCCACCATTGGTTGAGATTACTTTGGTAGAATTGAGTGCCCCTATAGTTAAACTCTTGACCAAATTGCATTCTGCAGACATTAGGCACAAAACCCTAAAAACAATTGTTAGCACAAAAAGATAGAGAAGAAAATAAAGATTGAAAAGATATAAGAAGATAAAAGATTTAGAAGATAGAATCAAATAAAATAAATAAAACCTAATCTAAAAAATAAAATCTAATCTAAAAGATAAAATAAAATAAAATCTAACCTAACCTAAAAGATAGAATAAGAATAAAATAAAATCTAACCTAAAAAGATAAAAAGATAAAATCTAATAAAATAAAATAAAATCTAATCTAAAAAGATAAAATAAAATCAAATAAAAACCGAAAAATAAAAAACAGAAAACAGAAAAACAGAAAACAGAAAAATAAAAATTCGAAAATAAAATAAAATCTAATCTAAAAAGATAAAAATAAAATCTAACCTAAAAGATAAAAATCAAATCTAAAAAGATAAAAAAATAAAAACAGAAAAAATAAAAACAGAAATTCAAAATTAAAGTCAAAGGTAATCAATAATCACACAAATTAACCAGTTAAACCATGAATCCCCGGCAACGGCGCCAAAAACTTGATGGACAAATTTGTAAGCACCAAAATATGATGTCACAAACTTGTTTCACAATCGGCAAGTATGACCGAATCGTTTCAAGTAATAAACTTGGTAAGACCAAGTATCGTTCTCCCAAAGGACTCACGGCCTAGTTTAGTTATGTGATTTGTTGATTAGCTAAGACTTAAGAACACAATAATTGAAGTTTAATATGCAAAGACGAAAATTAAATATGTATGCATGAATTGATCAATGACAAAGACAAAAGATAAACACTTTCAAGGAAATATATGAATGAATATGTTGTTGGGGGTCAATTTCATCTCATCCACTCTCATATATTTTAGGAATTCAACATTCAAATCATCATTGTTAATGCCACTCTCTAATGTACCATTCTAGATGGCTTCTCCCTAATCAAATAGTTCATACAATTCCTAGCATTCCTAATGATTAGTTCATGAGTGCAGGAGCTTAAAGGCAACCAATATAATATTGTCAGTATAATATTGGGAGAAATTCCCCGGATCTAGATTTCCCCGTACGTGTCCGTATCAACAAAACCAATAATCATGCATTAGAATGAGTTAAACAATGCAAGCATTGAGCAAAGAGGAAAAACCCTAACTAATGATGAAAGAAAGCATATGTCTTAATTCAAAGATGTACTCAACAAATCCATATATGAGAGCTTCAAGAGATTACTTTGATTCCCCAACAAACATACAAGGTTTAGTTCACCATATTCATGGTGAACCTAGATGAATTACAATGAAAGTATGAAAGAATAAACCCAATAAAGGTGAAGAGGTAGCCTGAGCATCCAAGATCCTCCTTCAAAGGGGTGAAAGAGAGAGTGTTTGCCTCGTTTCTGCCAAAGATGCCTAACTAAAGGACGTGCAAGCCCTTATATACTAATCTAGAGTTACAAAAGATTACAAAAGCCCAAGCCCAAAAAGTGCCGCTCAGCGCCATTTACCGCTCAGCGGTGGTTACGCGTCTTCTTTCTTCCCCTCAGCGGCCATTTGCCCCTCAGCGGTTCCAACGCCACCTCTTGAGTGCCGCTCAGCGGTAGTTTGCCGCTGAGCGGTGCCTTCGACTTCTCTTTTTGCACTCTTTCTTGTCTTTTCTAATGTCCTCTCTCTTATTCTTCACTTCTTTCACCAAATTCACCTCAAAACCTGCACAAAAACACTTAAATCAAGCATAAACCTGTCCAGCTCTCTTATTTCTGAAAATATAAACAAAATGCATGATTTCAAGCTAGTTTCTAAGTCTAAAGGTTGCTTTTAGTATCACTTTTAAGCATGAAAATAACAGTTTTTCAACTGTTATCACCTTTCTTCACTCACTTGGTGGCATTCAAACAATTGTTCTACCTTCATCTCCCAATCAAGATAAGCCTCTACATTGTCCTTCCCATGGAAGTGAGGCAACACAACATTGACTTCTTTAGGGGGTGGGGGTGCATGAGAATTTCTCCTATGCCTTCTAGAAGTAGAAGTCTGATGAGGATAATAATCACCCAGACTCATAGACATCCCTCCCTCTTGAGAGTTTTCACTCTGACTTCCCCTAGACTTACTTTTCCTTATCATTCTCAACTCATCTTGAATAAAAGCATTTTGAAGCTCTCTATTGGCTTTCTCTTCATTCATTTCTCTTCTTATTTCCTTGAATTCATTAACTAAAGTTTGAAGAGAAAAATGTTCTTTTTCACTATCACTAATCCTAGGAGAATGCCTTCTAGACATTATGATGGACTTAAATGTTATTCTTGAAGTAAAGACTAGAGCTTTTCACTTGAAAGCAATATTCCAGGTAAGGGAGGTGATTCACTAGGAATGCTTAAGTACCAAGCCTTATCCTTGCCAAATATGCTTCTAGTTACTTACTAGAGTCCTTAGATCAAAATTACTCTTAAATCCACTTAAGTCTTAAAGACAACAAAGAAAACACAAAGCCAAGAAAAGACACAACCTAACTCTAAATTCGGACCCCTAAGAGAGCTTCCTATTCGCACAAGATATATACTATCTAGGCGAGAATTGGAAAAGCAATTAAAGTGAGGTCTCCTAGGTGAGGCTTAGACTTTGGATCTAAGACACACTCATCGACTACTCAATTTTAGGTTGTAAGACTTCTTTTGAGTCTAGTTACAAATGAGGGAAGAGCACTTGTGAACTCTAGCACCTCACTTGCTTGGATTTGGAACTTACAACCAAAGAAAACCAATGGAAATTACAAAGAAATTTGGTAATTTGTAAGAAAAAAATGCGAATTGGCTAAGGGAAAGATGTGTGCAGCTTTGGCTTCTCAAAAGCAAAGAGTGAACTATGCTTAATTCACACCAATCCTCTCAGCTGCAAGTGATCACTCAAGAACACAACTTTGCACTTCTAAAGTGTGCTGCAGAATTGTCACGGTTTTCCCATCCAAAGTACCATCTTCTTGTCTTTGCTCCTCTTCATTGAACCTTCTTTGATGCTTCCAATCGTGATACACCTTCTGAGGTATAAACCACCTACCAACAAGCCAATTAATCACTGAAAAATATCACCTCAAATGCTGTAACTTTCACAACCAAAAGACAGCAACACCAGGAAACTTTTCAAACAGTTGGTGTGCAGAATGTAGAAAAATCGAAAATCAAGCAATGAAAGGAGTTTCAAACACGGTGACACCTCAAATAGATCCTAAGAATGGTTCTAGATCAGATTTAAAACACAAGAAAAGACTTTAGATCAGAATCACACACGAATTGGCTATGCATTGAAAATTGACAAAACTGTTTGATGAAATGCCTGAATGAGTTGCACCAGATTTTTGCACCAGATTTCTGCACCAGATTTTTATACACTTCAAACTTTCGAAACTGATGATGCAATGGTCCTAAGTGCCTTTTAACATTTGTAATATCTCTTTTGAATTGTTATCTTAATATTTTAAATGGATCATGGCTTTTACTGCATCTAAAAATGATGAATCAAGCAAAATAATGCAGTGCAGAATTTGACAGAAAAACCAGCACAGTTTTGCAACAGAGTCAATTTTTTTCAATGCAGAAAAATAGACCAAATGAACAGTACTGCACCTAGTTATTTTCCAATGATTCAAACATGTTTTGATGATGATTTATGACTTGTTGGAACTAATTGGATACATCAAAACTATATAAAACAGAAAATCACTACTGCAGTACCATATTTCAGCTAAATTTAACAACTAGCATGGTCAAATTTTGATTCAAAAGCAATTCTGATTTGAAAACAGCAAAGAGGAGTTAGAAATGGTATTTGAAAGTTGCACAAATGCAGAAATTCAGTGTTGATGATGGTTAGCAATGATCTAATACTAACCTCACACAATTAAGCAGAATTTTCTCAAGAAGACACATGCATCTCGACCAAATGCTTGGAACATGACAAACTATTTGGAATCAACTCATTTCATCTTCCAAATGGTTCAGACAATGGATCATTCAACTGTTGTTCAATAGAACAGTGCACAAGGCTATATGAACAGCAGAATTTTTGTTACAGCAGTACACTTTCTGGAAAACAGAACAGAAACCATGCAGATCTGAGTTTAGTTGGCAAAAATTTAAACACCTGAGCTCATCTCTTGATTGTTCATTGCTCTTAATTGGTGTAGCCACATCCAACACTTTCAGAATCGTAAAAACTGGGTTAAAAACCAGATTTGATGACAGAACAGCAAATTAACCAAACATGACTAAGACAACACCAGAAATGATGCTTAAATGGTAAAATAGACTCAAACAAGCAAAAACAGCCGAATAAAATGAAGGAAAACTCAACCAAAGACAGCTAGTAGCCAATGAAATTAAGAATAGATCCTAAACACAACAATAATTGCTGAAAAACAGTGCAAAATTTTCAGAAACACATCAAGAACAACCAGGAAATTTTTGACAGCAAAGAAATGGAAGAAATCTGGACTTATCTCACGGTTCTAATTTGAACCTAGGCTCATGATACCACTTGATGCATCAAGGAGGATGCATAGGAGCTGATCCGTGAGTTTGGATGAAGCAATCAACTCTACTGCAATTGAAGAATCAGTGGAACAGTGCTGGAGAATTTGTAGCAGAGAATGCTCTCTGTGTTGGTTGGATTAAGTGGAATGTGTGCAGCGGATTGAAGTGATTAGATGAAGTGAAATGGAAGTTGGCTTGAGGGAATGGTAGACTATCTCAGGCGGCTTCCACAATGGAAGAAGATAGCAATGGAAGAGCAAGCAAGTAGATATGACTTTCGGATGAGAGAAATTTGCAAAGTGCAGAATTCATCTTCTATATATTTCCAAAAGTGATATACATGCTTATCCTAGTAGCTTATATAGCTAACTCTCAGCTGCATGCAATGCAATGTATGTGAAGTAAGGAGATCCACAAAATACGGATCAAGTGCCACCTTACCCACATGTGCAAAATGTGATGGTTCTTTTAGAAGCCATATTATTCACGTGGCTTTTTACATATGCGCATAAGGAATTGAAATAAGCTAATACTACCCCTTAGACTACTATGTGCACACCCCCCCATGTGCCAAAGTCCACTTTTACCCTTCTCCATGTTTTGGCATCTTACAAGCATCTTCTAGGTCTCCAATCTTCCATCCAAAGATAGCAAAGAGGGTTTGGCCTTTGGGAGAGTACTCATCTTGTAGCTTCTTGATCATCCCTCTTGTGATAGGTCTAATGGTGCTAGGCCTTCTTGTATCAACATTCAAAGGAGTATAAAGTCCATGAGGCATTGATTTAGATTTAGCTTCTAAACAAGTTATACACTTAAAGCAATGCCTTTGAACATCCCTTCTCATGTGAGGCCAAAAGAATTTTTCTTTCAACATGCCAAGGGTCTTTTCTACCCCAAAATGCCCCATTAATCCTCCCTCATGTGTCTCTTTAACAAGGAGTTTTCTATGTGAACCTTGAGGAATGCAAATTTTTCCTTCTTTAAAAAGATACCCCTCTTTCACATAGAATCCTCCTTGAGGCTTATTGAGACATTCCTCATAGAGATGAGCAAAATCAAGATCTTGTGAATATAATTCAAGAATGTTATTAAATCCAAGAATTTGAGCTCCCAATGTGGCTAATAGATTAATTTTTCTTGACAAAGCATCAGCCACCACATTGGATTTTCCTTTCTTGTATTTAATAACATAAGTGAATTGTTCAATGAATTCCAACCACTTAGCATGCCTCTTTTGTAACTTGTGTTGACTCTTCAAATACTTAAGTGATTCATGATCACTGTGAATGATAAACTCCTTGGCAACAAGATAATGTTCCCAAGTTTGAAGAGCCCTCGCAAGTGCATAGAGTTCCTTGTCATAGGTGGGGTAATTACAAGAGGCACCATGAAGTTTTTCACTAAAGTATGCAATTGGGTGTCCTTCTTGTAATAATACTGCACCTATGCCAAATTCTGAAGCATCACATTCTAGCTCAAAAGTTTTGGAAAAATTTGGCAAAGCTAGAATGGGTGCTTGTGTGAGCTTCTCTTTGAGTAGCTCAAAAGCCTTTTGTTGTTTATCCCCCCAATGGAATGTAACATCTTTTTTCACCAACTCATTGAGGGGTGAAGCAAGACTAGAGAAGTTAGGAACAAATCTTCTATAAAAGCTTGCCAACCCATGGAAGCTCCTTACTTCTCCTACATTCTTTGGAGGAGGCCAATCTTGGATGGCCTTTATTTTTTCTGGGTCCACATGAACCCCATTTTTGGTGACCACAAATCCAAGAAATATGACACTATCAACACAAAAGGTACATTTGTCAAAGTTTGCAAACAATTTGTGTGTTCTAAGAATTGTTAAAACAACTCTCAAATGATTTTTATGAGTTTGCAAATTTTGACTATATACCAAGATGTCATCAAAGTAAACAACTACAAACTTCCCAATGCAATCCCTAAGGACATGATTCATAAGTCTCATCAATGTGCTTGGAGCATTTGTAAGACCAAAAGGCATAACTAGCCATTCATATAATCCAAACTTGGTCTTAAAGGCAGTTTTCCATTCATCACCTTCTTTAATTCTTATTTGGTGATAGCCACTTTTTAAATCTACCTTTGAAAATATTTGTGCTCCATGCAATTCATCCAACATATCATCAAGCCTAGGAATGAGATGTCTATACTTGATTGTGATGTTGTTGATAGCCCTACAATCACAACACATGCGCCACTTCCCATCTTTTTTTGGTACAAGCAACACTGGTACAACACAGGGACTTAGACTCTTTTGAACTAAGCCTTTATCTAGCAACTCTTGGACTTGTGTCTCAATCTCCTTAGTTTCTTGGGGGTTTGTCCTATAGGCTGGCCTATTAGGAAGAATTGCCCCTGGAATGAAATCAATTTGATGTTCTATTCCTCTTATGGGTGGATCCCTTTTGGAATTTCTTTTGGAAATAGATCATCAAATTCTTTCAAAAGTTTTTGAATGGGTGGAGAAAGAGTTGAAGTCTTTGGATCACTAGATATGCATGTAAGTGTCCCTTGACAAAGAAGAAGGTATGAAGGTTGCTCAACTTGAAGTGTATTAAGTAGAGTCTTTTTGTTTAAAAGAACTTCATGTTGAGTGACCTTAGGTGGTACACTTATCTCTATACCCTCCTTTCTTTTTGACTTTTTCTTTTGATCATGTTCTTGCTTTCTTAAAAACTTCATTTGTGCTTGATCCTTAGCCACTTGGGTAGGAGTCAAAGGATGAAGCACAAACTTCTTGTCCTTTTGATGGATAGTGATGGTATTGGTTAGACCATGATGGATAGTTTGATGATCAAATTGCCATGGTCTCCCTAATAACACATGACATGCTTCAATGGGAACTATATCACATAAAACTTCATCTTTGAAGTTCCCAATGGAAAATGCCAACTTCACTTGATTCTTGACTATTATATCCCCATCTTCATTTAGCCAATGAAGTATATAAGGTTTTGGATGGGGTATAATATCAAGCTTCAACTTCTCAACCAACCTTGTGCTACAACAATTGCAACAAGATCCACTATCAACAATGAGAGAACAATGATTTTCTTGAATTTTACATCTTGTGTGAAAGATGTTTTCTCTTTGTGATAGGTGTTCAAGACTTGGTTGATTGCTAAGTATCCTTCTCACCATGAGAAGTTGTCCATCATCAGCATATATTTCCTCTTCCCTTTCTTCTTCCTCACTCTCACTTTTACTAGTTGGGGTGTCACTTTCACTACTATAAATGTCCTTGCCTTTCAAAATGATGTTTCTTTTTGTAGGACATTGAGTAGCTACATGACCCCTGGAAGTGAACAAAGTGGACGAAGTAGAGGAAGTGGACGACGTGGACGAAGTGCACGAAGTGGAGGAAGTGGACGAAGTGGACCAAGTGGACAAAGTGGAGGAAGTGGACGAAGTGGATGAACAATGACGAAGTGGGCGAAGTAGGCGAAGTAGGCGAAGTGGACGAAGGGGACGAAGTGGACAAAGTGAAGGAAGTGGACAAAGTTGACAAAGTTGATGAAGTTGACGAAGTGGACGAAGTGGACGAAGTGGACGAAGTGAAGGAAGTGGACGAAGTTCACGAAGTTGATGACCTTGACGAAGTGCAGGAAGTACAGGAAGTAGACGAAGTGAACGACGTGAACGAAGTTTGCGAAATGGATAAAGTGGTGGAAGTGGAAGAAGTGGAGGAAGTGGAGGAAGTGGAGGAAATGATGGAAGTGGAGGAAGTGGAGGAAGTTGGCGAAGTGGACGAAATGGACGAAGAGGACGAAGTGGAAGAAGTGGACGAAGTGGTCGAAGTGGACGAAGTGGATGAAGTGGAGGAAGTGGACGAATGGGAGGAAGGGGAGGAAGTGGAGGAAGTGGAGGAAGTGGCTGAAGTGGATGAAGTTGACAAACTGGACGATATGGACGAAGTGGTGGAAGTGGACGAATTGGACGAAGTGGACGTAGTGGACGAAGTGGACGAATTGGACGAGGTGGAGGAAGTGGAGAAAGTGGAGGAAGTGGACAAAGTTGACAAAGTGGACGAAGTTGACGAAGTGGACGAAGTTGGTGAAATGAACGAAGTGGACAAAGTGGATGAACTGGACGAAGTGAACGAAGTTGACGAACTGGACGAAGGGAACGAAGTGGAGGAAGTGGAGGAAGTGGAGGAAGTAGACGTAGTGGACGAAGTGGAAGATTTGGAAGAAGTGGACGGAGTGGACGATGTCTGTGAAATGGACGAAGTGGACGAAGTGGAGGAAGTGGACGAAGTGGACGAATTCGACGAAGTGTGCGAAGTGGGCAAAGTGGACGAAGGGGACGAAGTTGACCAAGTGGACGAAGGTGACGACGTGGACGAAGTGGACGAAGTGAAGGAAGTGGACGAAGTTGATGAACTTGACGAAGTGCAGGAAGTACAGGAAGTGGACCAAGTGGACCATGTGAACGAAGTTGGCGAAGTGGATAAAGTGGTGGAAGTGGAGGAAGTGGAGGAAGTGGTGGAAGTGGAGGAAATGGAGGAAGTGGATGAACTTGATGAAGTGGAAGAAGTGGACGAAGTGGAAGAAGTGGAGGAAGTGGACGAAGTGGATGAAGTGGAGGAAGTGGACGAAGTGGAGGAAGGGGAGGAAGTGGAGGAAGTGGAGGAAGTGGAGGAAGTGGAGGAAGTGGAGGAAGTGGAGGAAGTGGTCGAAGTGGATGAAGTTGACAAAGTGGACGAAGTGGTTGAAGTGGACGAATTGGACGAAGGGGACGTAGTGTACGAAATAGACTAATTGGCCGAAGTGGAGGAAGTGGAGAAAGTGGAGGAAGTGGAGGAAGTGGAGGAAGTGGACGAAGTGGACGAAGTGGACAAATTGGACGAAGTGGACGAAGTTGACAAAGTGGAGGAAGTAGAGGAAGTGGACGAAGTTGACGAAGTGGACAAAGTTGATGAAATGGACGAAGTGGACAAAGTGGATGAACTTGATGAAGTGAACGAAGTTGACGAATTGGAGGAAGTGGAGGAAGTGGAGTAAGTGGAGAAAGTGGAGGAAGTGGAGGAAGTTGACGAAGCGGACGAAGTGAACGAAGTGCAAGAAGTGGACGATGTCGAAGAAGTGGACGAAGTGGACGAAGAAGGAAGTGGACGAAGAGGAGGAAGTGGAGGAGGTGGACGAAGTGGAGGATCTGGAGGAAGTGGACGAAATGGACGAAGTGGCGGAAGTGGACGAAGTCGACGAAGGATGAGAAGTGAACGAAGTGGACGAATTGGACGAAGTGGGCGAAGTGGGCGAAGTGGAGAAAATGGACGAAGTGGACGAAGTGGAGGAAGTTGACGAAGTTGGCGAAGTGGACGAAATGGACGAAGAGAACGAAGTGGACGAAGTGGAAGAAGTGGACGAAGTGAATGAGGTGGTCGAAGTTGAGGAAGTGGAGGAAGTGGAAGAAGTGGACGAATTGGACGAAGTGTACGAAGTTGACAAAGTGGAGGAAGTGGAGGATGTGGAGGAAGTGGAGGAAGTGGTGGAAGAGGAAGTGGAGGATGTGGAGGAAGTGGACGAAGTGGAGGAAGTGGACGAAGTGGAAGAAGTGGACGAAGTGGAAGAAGTGGACGAAGTGGACGAAGTGGACTAAGGTTGAGAAGTGAACGAAGTGGACGAAGTGGAGGAAGTGGATGACATGGACGAAGTGGAGGAAGTGGACGAAGTGGACGATGTGGAATTTGGACGAATTGGACGAAGTGGACGTAGTGGACAAAATGGACGAAGTGGACGAAGTGCACGAAGTGGAGAAAGTGGACGAAGTGGACGAAGTGGACGAATTGGACGAAGTGGATGAAGTTGAGAAGGTGGACGAAGTTGACGAAGTGGACGAAGTTGACGAAGTTGATGAAGTGGACGAAGTGGACGAAGTGGAGGAACTGGACGAAGTGAACGAAGTTGACCAACTGGAGGAAGGGAACAAAGTCGAGGAAGCGGAGCAAGTGGAGTAAGTGGAGAAAGTGGACGAAGTGGACGATATAGAGAAAGTGGAGGAAGTAAACGAAGTGAGCGAAGTGGGCGAAGAGGAATTGGACGAATTGGACGACGTGTATGAAGTTGACAAAGTGGAGGAAGTGGAGGATGTGGAGGAAGTGGTGCAAGTGGAGAAAGTGGAGGAAGTGAAGGAAGTGGAGGAAGTAGAGGAAGTGGACGAAGGTTGAGAAGTGGACGGAGGTTGAGAAGTGAACGAAGTGGACGAATTGGAAGAAGTGCACGAAGTGGACGAAGTGGAAGAAGTGGACGAAGTGGACGAAGGGGGGGGAAGTGGAGGATGTGGAGGAAGTGGACGAAGTGGCGGAAGTGGACGAATTGGAGAAAGTAGACGAAGTGGGCGAAGTGGGCGAAGTGGAGAAAGTGGACGAAGTGGATGAAGTGGACGAAGTGGATGAACTGGACGAAGTGAACGAAGTTGACGAAGTGGACGAACTGGACGAAGTGGAGGAAGTGGAGTAAGTGGAGAAAATGGAGGAAGTGGAGGAAGAAGTGGAGGAAGTAGACGAAGTGGACGAAGGTTGGGAAGTGAACGAAGTAGACGAATTGGACGAAGTGGACGTAGTGGAGGAAGTGGACGAAGATGAGAAATTGGACGAAGTGGAGGAAGTGGACGAAGGGGACGAAGTGGACGAAGTGGAGAAATTGGCCGAAGTGGAGGATGTAACACCCAAATATAATAAAAGGGTATTACTTATAGTAAAGACTAAATTAATTTGATATCTAATATAAACAATCAAACTTTATTTCAATCCTTTCAAAGTACAATTCCAAACTTACAAACTTTAAATATTATAGTCTTCACCACTTAACATAAATTTGAAATTTAACTTATAAGTCTTACGCAACATATTTTTCCAATGAAAATTTATTCTTTTTACAAAAATCCCTGAAAGTTTTTACTCGCATCTCTCTCATAATCTTTAAGCTTTTTCAACCGCATCTGCAACATTATCTGCTCACATATAACATGAGTTATATGATCATAGCACAAACAAATAAGGGTAAGCCAACCATATCATACAATCATTAAACTTACTTATAATATAAATGTTTCAATCATGTATTTCCGTAATTTATAAATACCATTATCACAATGTCATTAATCCATTTTTTTTTTTACTTCTTCAAAATCCTCTTTCTCATTTTCATAAACCTTACAAGTATACCATTCTTACTCACGAAGCCTTATGGTCAGACCGCTCTTTGCCTGCTTCCTTAAGCCTTACTTGTATACTATGTCTTACTTTCTGAAGCCTTATGGTCAGACCCCTCTCTGCCTGCTTCTATAAAACTTACGAATTATATGTTTATGTCAAAGCCTTATGGTCAGACCACTTTCTGCCTGCTTTCATAAACCTCTGGTGTTACTTTGCTCATATCAAGCTCTCATGGTATAACTCGAACATACTACTCCCGGTAGTAAACATCATTTCATAAGTAATGATTTCTTATATCCACTCCAACATTTCATAAAATCAACAATTCATGCCCTCTTATCCACCTAACTCAATCATGTTCATTCTTTAATCATAAATTCATAATAACCCGTTTTGGTGTCAATAAATTAAACATATTGCCAAATATCATACTTCATATTATAAACTCATTTTGCCCATAACGAGTATAACTCAACATATTTTCACCAACCAAAGATCATAGATCAATCAAAATACATCAACATATCTTAGGAACTACATATTAAAGTCTGGGCTCAATGTAACGATAAATGAAATATATATGAAGATTTTACCATGATAACTTTATGCATCTACAATCAACTTGTTTTATTTTATTTTCATCCTAGTAGAGATCTTTCTTTACCCCAATTGGTCACCGGAGAGGACCCAGATGTCTGAACGCATCAAACTCACCTTCGACGCCAGCACATATGACTAGTCACAACTGACTGAACCAGGCCAGGGCTGCTCTGATCAGGGATGTGCCAACTCAGGTTTTTAAGGTTCCTCTATCCTACCAACAAATAAAGGCCCTCAATAATTAATTGATTTATTTAAATTATCGATCCTGTTCTCTTATGGTCTAAATCTGAAATGCCAAATTTTAATATTTTCACTTCCTCTCATAGCAACCTCAAATAATATCTGTACATCTATTTAATACCCATATACAAGCTATTACAGAACCCTTACTCCAGACCTTCCAACAAGATCAATTTCAGCTAACACTCATTCAAAACAGATTGAATTCATCACATCACAACATGTACAATTTCACAGTTTCAGTTATAACACCCAATATAATAAAAGTCATAAAATAGTTTCACAAGAGCACACCAGTTCAACATTCATATGGATATACTTTTATAAAATAAATTCATACAAAATAATTAGCTCCCCTTACCATCAAAATAATATTAATATAAAAATTCAGGGGAAACAAGAAGTTGAATCTGGTAGAGCCGGTTAGACAACTTCTCATCCTTCCAGAAAGATGCAATAATAATAAAAAAATAGATAAAACAATAAAATTTCTGGGGAAACAAGAAGTTGAATCTGGCAGAGCCGGTTAGACAACTTCTCATCCTTCCAAAAATACAATATAAATAAGAAATAAAAGGTATGGGGAAACAAGAAGTTGAATCTGGCAGAGCCGGTTAGACAACTTCTCATCCTTCCAAAAATACAATATAAATAAGAAATAAAAGGTATGGGGAAACAAGAAGTTGAATCTGGCAGAGCCGGTTAGACAACTTCTAATCCATCCAAAAATACAAACATAAACAACTAATAATATACAAATGACATAACATAATCAATATCACAATTTTACAACTATCACACTTGGATCTAAACACAAAAGCATGTTCTCATTCAAATTTCAAGGTCATACAGAAACAAAATACTTCATATTCAAAATTTAAAATCAGATAAAAGCAAAATATTGCATATTCAAGACTCAAGATAATACGAAACGAAATGCACAAGGTTAGCTCCCCTTACCTGATTCTCGCTCCTTTCTGAATGAAGAGCACTTCTTCAGAAGCTCCCGCTACCTTCTCTACAACTCAGATTCTATTCCTAATATCTCCTTATTTTTGACAAAAGTTTTACTCAATTTCCCTCTCCTCCCTTAAAACTTCATTTCTCACTCCTATTTATAGTTGAAGTTAGGGGTTACTGTAGCAGTACTGTAGCTGTACTACAATTACTGTAGCTGTACTACAATTACTGTAGCAGTACTGTAGCTGTACTACTATTCATTGTAGCAGTACTGTAGCTTGTACTACATTTTTCCTGTAGCAGTACTGTAGCAACACATGATTCACGAGGTATTTTTACTATAGCACTGTACATATTTTACTGTAGAACTATACGTATTTTACTGTAGCATTTATACATAATTTTTTTTTTATTTCAAAAATATCTAGTATCTTAATTACAACAAGTTTCAAGGGTCTTACAATCTCCCTATCAACAAAAATTTTCGCCCTCGAAAATTAGCTATTTTAACAAAAGAGATATGGATATTCTTTTATCATAACTTTTTCTAATTTCCAAGTCATTTCTTGTGTGTCTTCATTCCAAAGCACCTTTACTGTGCGAATATCCTTTCCTCTTAGTTTCTTCATTTGAACATCTAGTATTCTTACTGGTCCAACTTCCATTGTTAAGTTCTCCTTGACCTGAATTTCATCAACTTCCAACACATGTTTTGGATCTGGAATATACCTCCTCAGTTGGGATACATGAAAAACGTTATGCAAATTTGCCAATGGAGGTGGTAATGCTATCTCATAAGCCACTGGCCCAATCTTTTTAAGAATTTGATATGGTCCGACAAATTTTGGTGTCAGTTTCCTCATCTTGATAGTTCTCCCGACTCCTGTAGTAGGTGTTAGTCGTAAGAATACATGATCTCCTGTCTCAAATTCTAACGGTCTTCTCCTTTTGTCGGCATATGACTTTTGTCTATGATGAGTCAATATTTTATTCACTTCACTTAGTTTAGTGTGATAGAATTAATCAGGGAATTGTGCTTAAATGTCCACTATTTTCCCATTTTTCCTAATTGTGCTCAATTTGATCAGAAATTCTTATTTTAATTAATTTGAGTTGTTTGAGACTAATTATTTGCATTATTGATTGTAGGGAAATTTTTGGACAATATTTTGGGATTTAGAGAAATGCCACATCCATTTTATTTTAAGCTAAAAATTTTATTTTAAGCTAAAAAGAGAAAGGAGGTATGGATTTATTTTTGGGGGTGCACACGGCCCACAATGGTTAAAGGAGTTCTTGGGAATCATCTTAAGAGGTGCGGGGAGAGAAATGGGAAGCAGTTTGGGGAGCGGCCCAGACATCCAATAGCTGCCACGCGTCCAAATTATTTTCTTCATTTTCCAGCAGCCACATGGGAAGAGGGGGTGCATCCAGCAGCTCCAGCAATTTGAATTGGGTTTGGCTTCCAGCACATTCAACCACGTGAGGTGGCATCCAGCATTGGAGAAAAAGAGATATGCGCACATCTGGGAGGTGCACACGCCACGCAGCCCACATGAGAAACAACCACATTAATTCATTTTCCAGCAGCTTCCACGTCCCACATTTGTCTAGCGTCCAGGAAGTGCAGCAACGTCTGGTGTGTGCTTGGAGAGATTCGGCCAACTTGGAAGCGCAACACGGCAGCACCCAGCAGAAGCCAGTCCACGTCCACGTCCAGCTGAAAGAAAGAAGCACGCGGCCCACATGAGAAGAGGGTCCAGAAAAAGGAGGGAGCTGCACGGAAGAGGTCCACGGAGACAGTGAAAGAATGGTTGAGCTGGATGGAGAAAGGGGGAGCCGCCAACCTCAAGGGTTTCTTTGTTTTTTTTTCTTTTGAACGTTGTTTTTGAATGGGAGAAATGTAAGAACTGAGGGATATATTCACGCAGATATGATTTATAGAAGGAAGAAGAACACTCTTCCCTTTTCATTTTGGTTTTTTTTATGCACTTTTGATGGAATCCTTTTATTGTTTCTATGCTTGAATGTGCACGAAAAGTGGTAGCTGGAAGAGTGATGATTTAAATAGGAAGCAGCGTGTGCATGTGAAAGGCGTGAATCATTTTGCTGGCAGGATGAAGAAATGGTGAAGCGCAGGATTTTTTTTTTCTTTCTTTTAATTAGAAGCACATGGAGTAGGCATGAATGGTGTCACGGTGGAAGCTTTGTAGGATGGCACGTGGAAGGGCTGGAAGAGCAGCACGGTGATGAGATTTCCTTTGCATTTAGATTTAGCTTAGTAGGTGTGCACTCGGTGATTGAAGAATAGAAAAAAAAAATGGTTCACAAAAAATTTTATTTTACAACTTCAAGCGTTTATTTTTTTTTGCCATTTCTTTGATGAATTATTTATTTTATGTTTAGGTTACAACATTGTGCATTTAATGTTCTAGTTTGAGTGTTGCACTTGAATAACTTGAATTGTGTTTGCATATTTATCGGTTGTAGTTTTCATTTTAATGCTTTCATTTATATTCGGTTGTGTTTACTTTTCATTCCTTTTAGTTCAATTGCATGCACAAAAACACTTTCAAACCCACCCCCCCCACTACGTGTTGATCTAAGACTGAACCCAAATTGGTCCTTGAGAGACGACCTAGGAGTCACTTCCTAGCACTGTACTGCATTCTTTTATGCACAACTTTTGTGGGAGGTGCGACCCTCTCATCAGTCTACTTTGAGTTGCTTTCATCCGATCTTGGATTAATTTTATCTTTTCTGTGGTTCGCTATAATAACTCGGGTCCTACTGTCAGTGCTTCCCCATCTTGAAACCAACATAACGGTGTTCTACATCTTCTTCCATATAAAGCTTCATATGGAGGCATGCCAATACTAGAATGATAACTGTTGTTGTAAGTAAATTCTACTAATGGTAGTATCTCATTCCAACTTCCGAGATGATCTAATACACAAGCTCTTAGCAAATGCTCTAAAGACTGAATAGTTCTTTCTGTTTGACCATCAGTCTGAGGGTGATAAGCTGAACTCATCCTCAACTGTGTTCCTAGAGCCTTTTGTAGTGTCTGCCAAAATCTTGAAGTAAACCTTGGATCTCTGTCTAACACAATGCTTGTTGGTATGCCATGCAACCTCACTACTTCTCCGATGTATAACTCCGTCAGCTTTTCTAGTGACATACGTTGATTAATGGGCAAAAAGTGAGCGCTCTTGGTTAGTCTATCAACGATAACCCAGATAGAATCGTGACCTTTTGATGATTTTGGTAAATGGGTTACAAAGTCCATCGAGATACTGTCCCACTTCCATTGAGGAATGTCTAACTGTCGTAACATCCCTCTCGGTTTTTGATGCTCCACTTTTGCCTTTTGACACACCAAGCAGGCTGCTACAAACTCGGCCACATCCCTCTTCATACCATTCCACCAAAATGACTCCTTCAGATCCTTATACATCTTAGTCATACCTGGATGTATGCTAAGACGACTTTTATGACCTTCATCCAAAATTAAATGTTTCAATTCACTCTTTGCAGGTATACACACTTTGTTCTTAAATCGAAGAATACCATCTTTACTTATAACGAACTCCTTGGCTTGATCGGTGTCCAACAACCTAATCTTTTGCTGCAACTCTTGATCCATTGACTGTTCAACCTTCACTTGTTCTAAGAAGTCATTAGTGATTGCCAAATGACTACACCATATATGATCTGGGGTTAACTACAACCCCAAGTTCATATCACGTAACTTTTCTAATAGTTCTAATTCCTTCACCATCAGTGTTGTTATCTGAGCTTGTCTCCTACTCAATGCATCTGCCACCACATTGGCTTTTCCTGGGTGATATAAAAGCTCGAAGTCATAGTCTTTCATATATTCCATCCATCTTCTTTGTCGCATGTTCAACTCCTTTTGGTCGAACAAGTACTTTAGACTCTTATGGTCACTAAAAACTTGAAAACTTGCCCCATAGAGGTAGTGTCTCCATGTCTTTAATGCAAATACTACTGTTGCAAGTTCTATGTCATGCGTTGGGTAGTTCTTCTCATGCGCCTTCAGCTGCCTAGATGCATAAGCCACAAGTCTCCTTCCTTGCATCAGAACGCACCCCAATCCTTGGTATGACGCATCACAATACACCTCAAAAGATTGGCTAGAGTCTGGAATGATTAATATTGGTGCTGACGTTAGTCGTTGCTTTATATCTTCAAAACTGGCTCCGCACTTGTCAGTCCACACAAATGGTTGATCTTTGCGAGTTAACTGAGTTAGAGGACCTACAATCTTGGAAAACCCTTCGACAAAACGTCGGTAATAATCGGCTAATCCTACAAAACTTCGTACTTCAGTTACAGTTTTCGGCCGCTCCCACTTTAGAACAACTTCCACTTTTGCTGGATCCACTGAGATTCCTTGAGCAGAAATCACATGACCCAAAAATTGTACTTTCTCTATCCAGAACTCACACTTTGACAGTTTCCCATACAGTTGATGTTTTCTCAAAATTTCCAACGCCACCCTCAAGTGTTTTGCATGCTTTTCCTTATTCTCTGAATAAATAAGAATGTCGTGTACAAATACTACCACGAACTTATCTAAACATGACCGAAATATTCTGTTCATGTAGTCCATAAAAATCGCTGGAGCATTCGTCACACTAAACGGCATTACTACGTACTAAAAGTGTCCGTAGCGAGATCTGAAAGCCGTCTTTTGTACATCTTCCGTCTTGACAAGAATCTGATGGTACCCAGATCTGAGATCAATTTTTGAAAACACCTCTGCTCCTTTCAACTGATCTAATAGATCATCGATTCTGGGCAAAGGATATTTGTTCTTTATTGTAACCTTGTTCAACTGTCGATAATCCACGCACAACCTTGAACTTCCATCCTTCTTCTTCACCAGCAATAAAGGAGCTCCTCATGGAGACACACTTGGACGGATAAACTTCTTCTCCAACAGATCTTCGATTTGCTTTTTCAACTCTGCTAGTTCGGCAGGAGCCATTCTGTATGGAGCCATAGAAACCGGGCCAGCTCTGGGCACTAGATCTATTGTGAAATCGATCTCTCGACTAGGTGGTAAACCTGGTACTTCTTCTGAAAAAACATCAACATATTCTTCTACCACAGGTATTCCGATGATTTGTTCTTCAGTATTCTCTCTTTTCTCCTAAGATAACATCACATAGCAGGTAGCTCCATCTTTGATATCCTTCGCAACGACTCGAGTTGAGCTTAGTTCTAAATCGTTCAAATTTAGAAACTCTATCTTTTGTTTCCCGCAGTCAATAAGAACGTGATTGGTAGTCAACCAATCCATTCCCAAAATAATGTCTAGATTTTGAAGGGGTAAGCAGATCAAGTTCACTTTGAACTTGCGTCCTGCAATTTGGATCGGGCATCCGACACAGACTGAACTGGTCGCAACTGGTCCCGATGCTGGTGTAGAAACTACTAATTCACATCCTAGATCATGCATCGGTAATCCGAGTCTTTCTAAACATGCTAGGGATATAAAGGAGTGTGTGGCTCCAGAGTCAAACAAAACATATACGCATTCTCCTAACAATATACAAGTGTGTAAGATTAATGTACCTGGCTTAGTAGCCTCTTCTACAGACATTGCGAATACTCTTCCTGTTGCCCGAGGCTTTACTTCAGCAGAATCTTGTTGTTGTGGTTCACCCACTTTCTTTTTCTTTGGACAAACATTAGCAAAGTGTCCCGGATCATTGCAGATGAAACATCTCTTCCCTTCAACTTTTTCCCCAATAAGTTTAGGGCAGTCACGTCTGAAATGTGCTCCTCCAAACTCAAAACACTTCACTGTTCCTCGATATGATAATTGTGGTTTTTCATAAGGCTTTTTGTTGAATTTCATTGAAGATTCTCCCTTTGCAAGTTTGGAAACTCTACTTGGATCAAACTCCAACAATTCTATCATTCTAGCTTTCTCTACCAATGCTGGAAACTCTTGTATTTCCAATGGCATAAGTACCTTCTTCAGTTCATGCCTTAGTGGAGGAAGTGGAGGAAGTGGAGGAAGTGGAAGATGTTGACGAAGTGGACGAAGTGGACGAAGAGTACAAAGTGGGCGAAGTGGACGAAGTGGACGAAGTAGACGAAGTGGACGAGGTGGACGAAGTGGACGAGGTATACGACGTGGACGGAGTGGAGAAAGTGGACGAAGTGAACGTAGTGGACGAAGTGGAGGAAGTGGAGGAAGTGGAGTGATGACAAATTTATGAACACCGAAATACGGCGCCACAAACTTATTGAACAATCGGCAAGTGTGACCAAATCGTTTCAAGTAATAAACTCAGTAAGACCAAGTATCGTTCTCCCAAACGACTCACGGCGTAGTTTAGTTATGTGATTCGTTGATTATTTAAGACTTAAGAACGAAATAAGTGGAGTTTAATATGCAAAATAGAAAATAAACATGTATGCATGAATTTGATCAATGGCTAAAACAAAATACAAACACTTCAATGGAATATATGGATGAGTATGTGATAACAGTTGAAAAAATGTTATTTTCATGCTTGAAATTGATACTAAAAGCAACCTTTATACTTAGAAACTAGCTTGAAATCATGCTTTTATGCATATTTTCAGAAATAAGAGAGCTGGACAGGTTTATGCTTGATTCCAGTGTTTTTGTGCAGGTTTTAAGGTGAATTTGGTGAAAGAAGTGAAGAAGGAGAGAGATGGATTCAGAAAAGACATCAAAAAGTGCAAAAGGAGAAGCCGAAGTTACCGCTCAGCGGCAGTTTACCGCTGAGCGGCACTCAGGAGCTCACGGGAGATGCGCTGAGGGGCAAAATGGCCGCTGAGGGGAAGAAACAACTCACGCACTTACCGCTGAGCGGCACTTTACCGCTGAGCGGCACACTTATGGGCTTGGGCCTAAATTTTCTGTAATTTTAGAATAGTATATAAGCTTTAGGACGTCCTAGGGTTTGTATCTTTGGCAGAAACGAAGCAGAAACGAAGCAAACACTCTCTCTTCCACCCCTTTGAAGGAGGATCTTGGATGCTTAGGCTACCTCTTCACCTTTCTAGGGTTTTATCCTTCATTCTTTCATTATTGTTCATCTAGGTTCACCATGAATATGGTGAACTAAACCTTGTATGTTTGTTGGGGAATCAATGTAATCTTTTGAAGCTCTCATATATGGAATTTGTGCTTACATCTTAATCTAAGACTTATGCTTTCTTTCATCATTAGTTAGGGTTTTTCCTCTTTGCTCAATGCTTGCTTTGTTTAACTCATTCAATGCATGATTATTGGTTTTGTCGATACGGGAACGTACGGGGAAGTCTAGATCCGGGGAATTACTCCCAATAGTATATTGGTTGTCGTTAAGCTCCTGTGCTAAAAGAACTAATTATTAGGAATGCTAGGAATTGTATGAACTCGTAATTGGGGATAGGCCTTCTTGACAAGGTAATTTAGAGAGTGGCATTAACAATGATGACTTGAATGTTGAATTCCTAAAATATATGAGAGTGGATAAGACGAAATTGACCCCCAACAACATATTCATCAATATATTTCATTGAAAGTGCTTGTCTTTTGTTTTAGCCATTGATCAACCTCATGCATACATGTTTATTTTCGTCTTTTGCACTCATTGGGTCTAAGGTGATTGTCTATACAGATCATGCAGCTATCAAATATTTGTTGACAAAGCCAGATTCTAAGCCACGTCTGATTAGATGGGTACTACTGTTGCAAGAATTTGATGTAGAAATCCGTGATAAGAAAGGAAGTGAGAACTTGATTGCTGATCATTTGTCACGGTTAGTCAACAATGAGGTCACTAGCAAGGAATCCGAAATCTGGGAATCTTTTTCAGTTTAAACACTTATGTATATTCAGCAGAGGCCCTGGTTTGCTGATATGGCTAATTTCAAAGCTACAAGGGTCATGCCAGAAGACTTAACTTGGCAACAAAGAAAGAAATTTTTGCATGATGCCAAGCAGTTTGTTTGGGATGATCCTTATTTGTTCAAGATTGGAGCAGATAATCTTCTGAGGAGATGTGTGACAAATGAAGAAGCAGAAGGAATTCTTTGGCATTGTCATGATTCACCTTATGGAGGACATTTTAATGGAGAAAGAACAACAGCAAAAGTCCTTCAATCAGGGTTTTATTGGCCAACTTTGTTTAAAGATGCCCATAATCATGCTAGAAATTGTGATAAATGTCAAAGAGCAGGGACGATCACTAAACGTCATGAGATGCCATTACAAGGCATTTTAGAGGTTGAGGTTTTTGATTGTTGGGGTATTGACTTTGTTGGACCCTTCCCTCCATCTTTCAACAATGAATATATTTTGGTAGCAGTGGATTATGTGAGTAAATGGGTGGAAGCATTAGCTTGTCCTAAAAATGATGCTAGCACGGTAATTAAATTCTTGAAGAGGCAGATATTCTCACGTTTTGGCACTCCAAAAGTGTTGATTAGTGATGGAGGATCTCATTTTTGTAATTATCAGCTAGAGAAAGTACTCAAACACTATGGAGTGAAACATAAGGTAGCTGCACCTTACCATCCACAAACCAATGGACAAGCTGAGGTGTCTAATAGGAAGATAAAGAGGATCCTGGAAAAAACAGTGACTTCATCAAGAAAGGATTGGTCCCTCAAATTGGATGATGCTCTTTGGGCTTATAGGACAGCAATGAAGACGTTTATGGGATTATCACCATTTCAATTAGTCTATGGGAAAGCATGTCATTTGCCAGTAGAATTGGAGCATAGAGCGTTATGGGCTTTGACATTTTTGAATTTTCATCCTTATGAAACTCAATGCACACGTAGAAGGCAGATTTTGGAGCTTGAAGAAACGCAATTACATGCATATGATTCATCCAAGGCTTACAAAGACAAGATCAAATTTTATCATGACAGAAAGTTGGTGAATAGAGTTTTCAATCCAGGACAACAGGTACTATTGTTCAATTCAAGATTGAAGATATTTCCTGGGAAGCTGAAGTCAAAATGGTCAGGACCATTTGTGATAAAAGAAGTGCATCCGCATGGAGCAATTGAAATATTTAATCCAGCTGTTGATGATCCACAGAGAAGTTGGGTGGTGAATGGTCAACGTCTCAAGCCCTATCTAGGGGGAGAGGTGCAACAATTTGCCACAATGATGTTGTTGGATGATCCTTGAAAGTTTGGGTCAGGCTCGTGACGTTAAACAAGCGCTTACTGGGAGGCAACCTAGTGTTCTGTACGTATTTTATGCTTTTAGATTAGGGTTTGATGTACTCTATTGGAAACCTGGTTTGTTATGACGGTTTGTTATTAACTGTGTTCTCTTTTAGTGAGCTAACTTTTACAAATTTGGCCAATAAAAAGGTTTCCAACAAACGGCCTTGATCATATGATGCAAAACAAGCAATTGATTCAATCATAGAAAACCTGGCAAAATCATTCATGCTTTCAAAGTAATAGCATTCAACAATAACAACTCTGGAGCTCAAAATCTCACATATAAGCTCATTCACATTTGACATACACATCCTGCTTAATTTCACAATCACAATCATGATATCATGCATTTGTTCACAAAGCTTGTGAATCACCTATATAAGCATTTTAATGTGCACATCATCTCAACATCAATCAATCATAAGCATCATTCAGCATTACTTATCACACAATCACAGTTAATAGCAAACCATCACAAGAAACCAGGTTTCAAATAGAGTACATCAAACCCTAATCTAAAAACAAAAACAAATAAGTTCAGAAAACTTAAACCACAAAACATAAGCACATGATAGCATTTATCAGTAAATGCTATCTCAGCTCCTCATCAGTCTGAGCTGTCCTCTGTATCTTGTTCTTCTTCCTCATCTTCAGCATCTTCAAATGCATCATCATCATCAGCTTCATCTTCTTCCATCTCTCTAGCCGAAGCTTCAGCTGCTCCAGCTCCTCCTCCATGCACTGCCTCCTCTGGCCAAGCTACCACATTATGGAATTCATCCATAGTCCACCTGTGGGCTGGAGGTGTATCATACATCCCCACAATCATCTCAGCAGTGGCCACCTGCCCTCTGTGAATGGACTGCAACTGAGCACCTATAAGAGACATGTACATGTCCCTCATCTGGAATGGTTCTGCTTCATGTGTATCAGCAGATGTCTGGCTCTGTGCTGGCCCTCTCTCTCTACGAGCCCGGTGTGGTGGAACTGGCTGAGCTGCATCATCACCTCCACAGTACTGTCTATAATAGGCCTCATCAATAGCTTTTCTTAGCCTCTCAAATGGTGGAGCAGAAGTGTCCACCCCAGCTATCTTGCAAAGGTGCGTGATCAAAGAAGGATGTCCCAGTGGTGCTTTGTTGTTTGAAGTATTGGCGCACACACTAATCTCATCAGCTATCACCTGCCCAATATTAACATTCAAGTTTCTGATAGCACAGTAAATGAAGAATGCCCTGCTGAGAGTAATATCTGACACATGTGAACATGGCTGAATGTTGGCATGAGAAAACGCCATCCAATACTTTGCAAGAGGAGTCAAATCTGTCCTCCTAATGTTAACCACTGAGCCAGATCGATTCCTTTGGAAGTGTCCTCCAGGTATACACAGTACTCTCTCCACATCCTCATAATCAGCACCTTCCTCCATGCAAAGAGCAAACTGGCATTGCTCACCAGCCCATACAGTGTCCAGAAAGTTATTAATTGAATCAGGATCATATCTGATAGCATGGCCTCTGACATAGCCCAAATAATTCTCAGCTGGATAATCACCAATCTTCTTTGCATTGGTGTAAAATTCCTTAACCACAACTATGTTGGCAGGTGCAGGATAAGTGGCTAGCTTTCCCCAGTCATTCCCTAAAACTTGCTCTCCAAATTGAGGAGCAAGGTTAGGTATCATTCCAACCTTTCTCTCCATCAAAAGTCTTCTGTCCTGAACCATTTTAAAGTGCTTCTCATGTTTCCTAGAGAGGAACCTGCTAGAGTGGGGTTGCTCTGGTTCCTTTTCCTTTCTCTTGGTTGCCATGGTTTTCAATCTTTTTCCTGAAGATGATGCCATTCCTACATTCAAAACAACACAAACAAAACCACAGAACATGATGTTAATCATTAGTAAAACACAGAACACAACTCCTTTCGAAGCTAAACCACCGCTGAGGGCCAGAATTCCCCCTCAGCGCCACCAGTACCACATTCCAGATTACAAAAAACCAGAAAAACCAAATCTGGCAGAGTGCCGCTCAGCGGTAGTTTACCCCTCAGCGGTAACTCTGCAGATTTTTGAAAAACCTGTTTTAAAGCTTTCCTAACTCCACCCAAATGCAATTTTCTGTTTTCCAGTTCATAATCATGAAGTTTAATCGGTTCAAACATCAAATATATCATCAAATCATGCCAAGAAATCAAAACCCCTAAATCTTCATGCTTTGACAATCATATTCAAAATCAAAACCCTAGAATGAACAAAATGCATTTTACTTACTTGGGTGGAGATACTAGATGCAATGAGAATGCTTCCAAGCTAGAGTGCTCTCTTCCAACCCCAAACTTTGATGGCACACTAGTGAAAAAGTGAGTGGAAGAGAAATTTTCTTAAGAGGGAAGAGTGAAAAGATGTGGAAAACCTTGGAGAAGGTATGTGGGAGTGTTTGTGCAGAGAAAAATCTGAAAGTGTGAAAGAATACGCAACTTAGGGTTTAAAAATACCCTAATGGGCTCGGGTCCCGCTAAGGGGAACTAAAACCCAATCTGCGAGAGTACCGCTCAGCGGTAAAGTACCGCTCAGTAGCACTTTCGTGATGTGTTCTTCTCCTTCTTTTCTTAACCTACGTGCCTCCTAGACATGCCCCTCACTGGCTCCCTGCAATTCAATGTTCAAAATGCTTATGCAAACCCTAACTAAAACAAATCAACAAAAATATTCAATCAACTGGGTTGCCTCCCAGGTAGCGCTTGTTTAACGTCACGAGCCTGACCCAAAATCCACCAACACCCTTCAGTAGGTGCAAAATTTTCTTACCAACACCCATCAGTAGGTGTTACAGCCATTGTATCCTTCAGTAGATACTTAACCACCTAGCATCCTTCAGTAGATGCTATATCCAACCAACTAAATACAAAAATAAGGTTCACAAATTAAAAATTACAAAACCAAAATAAAATCAAAAGTTCTTAAATCAACTGGGTTGCCTCCCAGCAAGCGCTCTTTTAACGTCATTAGCTTGACCCAAGCTCAAGTTCCTTCTTCTTTTTCTTCTTTTTATTGAACTTCTTCAAAAATTTGATCAAACCAGGAACCTGTTGCAATGTCTCAATCATAGGAACTTTAATCTCCAATTTCTTGAAGATTTCCATAAAGCACTTGAATTTCTTTTCCTTCCTATGATTCTTCTTTAGCTGAGGATGGGATTTTTCATATGATTCCTTCTTCTTTCCTCTCATCTTCTTTTTCTTCCTTTTTCTCTCCCTAAATTTTCTCTTTTTCTTTTCTTTTATTTTTTTCTTCCCTTTTCTTTTTCTCCTCAACTTCTTTATTTTCACACAAATTTTCTTTCTCTCTTCTCTCTCAACCACTTCTTTTTCTTTTTCTTCATCTTTATCTTTCTCACTCAACTCTTCTTTCTCTTTTCTCTCTACCCTTTCCTCATCTCCCTTTAATTTTTCCTCATCAAGACTCTTGTCACTTTCAGTGATAATGACTTGCCCTTCCTCCTTAAGGTTAACTTCAGTATTAACATCATCATTTAATCTCTGATTGATGTAACGAAGTTGCATCTCCATTCTTTTACATGATTCTTCAATGCTTTTCTGAGTAGAGTCGGAATTTTTCAAAAATCGTTGAAGGGTGTCCTCCAACCTATCCAAACTTCCTGATAGAAAGGGTTGTTGCTGCCATTGTTGTTGTGGTTGATTCTCAAATTGTCCAGCAGCTTGCCAAAATTGGCTTTGATCCATGCTTGAGTGAGGTTCCCACCAGTGGTTGAGATTACTTTGGTGGAATTGAGTGCCCATATAGTTAAATTCTTGACCAAATTGCATTCTGCAGACATTAGGCACAAAACCCTAAAAACAATTGTTAGCACAAAAGGATAGAGAAAAAAAATCAAAGGATATAATTGAAAAGATAAGAAGATAGGAAATAAAAACAGAAAAATAAAAATAGAAAAATAAAATAAAATAAAATAAAATACAAATAGAAAATAAAATAAAATAAAATAAAATCTAATCTAATCAAATAAAATAAAATCAAATAAAAACAGAAAAATAAAAAACAGAAAATAAAAAACAGAAAAAAGAAAAACAGAAAACAAAAAAATAAAATAAAATCAAATAAAATACAAACTGAAAAATATAAACAGAAAAATAAAATAAAATAAAAAAAAAATTCGAAATTTAAATTAAAAAAAAAAATAAGTCAAAGATAATCAATAATCACACAAATTAACCAGTTAAACCACGAGTCCCCGGCAGCGGCGCCAAAAACTTGATGGACAAATTTATGAACACCAAATTATGATGTCACAAACTTGTTTTCAATCGGCAAGTATGACCGAATCGTTCAAGTAATAAACTTGGTTAAACCAAGTATCGTTCTTCCTAAAGGACTCACGGCCTAGTTTAGTTATGTGGTTTCTTGATTAACTAAGACTTACAAACGAAATAATTGGGGTTTAAGATGCAAGACAGAAAATAAACATGTATGCATGAATTTTGATCAATGGCAAAAAGCAAAAGATAAACACTTTCAATGATATTAATGTATGAATATGTTGTTGGGGGTCAATTTCATCTTATCCACTCTCATATATTTTAGGAATTCAACAATCAAATCATCATTGTTAATGCCACTCTCTAAAGTACCTTTCTAGAAGGCTTCTCCCTAATCACGAGTTCATACAATTCCTAGCATTCCTAATGATCAGTTCATAAGTGCAGGAGCTTAACGACAACCAATATCATATTGGGAGAAATTCCCCGGATCTAGACTTCCCCGTACGTGCCCGTATCGACAAAACCAATAATCATGCATCGAATGAGTTAAACAATGCAAGCATTAAGCAAAGAGGAAAAACCCTAACTAATGATGAAAAGAAAGCATAAGTCTTAATTAAAAGACGTAAAAACAGATTCCATATATGAGAGTTTCACAAGATTACATTGATTCCCCAACAAACATACAGAGTTTAGTTCACCATATTCATGGTGAACCTAGATGAATTACAATGAAAGAATGAAAGAATAAACCCTAAAAAGGTGAAGAGGAAGCCTCAGCATCCAAGATCCTCCTTCAAAGGGGTGGAAGAGAGAGTGTTTGCTTCGTTCCTGCCAAAGATGCCTAACCCTAGGAAACCCTAAAGCTTATATATCATTCGTAAATTACAAAAAGTCAAGTCCAAGCCCATTAAAGTGCCGCTCAGCGGTAAAATACCGCTCAGCGGTGAGTGCGTGACTTGTTTTCTCCCCTCAGCGGCCATTTTGCCCCTCAGCGGACCTCACGTGACTTCCAGAGTGCCGCTCAGCGGTAAACTGCCGCTGAGCGGTGACTTCGGCTTCTCCTTTTTGCACTTTTTGTTGTCTTTTCTGATTTCAACTCTCTCCTTCTTCACTTCTTTCACCAAATTCACCTTAAAACCTGCACAAAAACACTGAAATCAAGCATAAACCTGTCCAGCTCTCTTATTTCCAAAAATATAAAGAAAAGCATGATTTCAAGCTAGTTTCTAAGTGTAAAGGTTGCTTTTAGTGTCAATTTTAATCATAAAAGTAACAGTTTTTCAACTGTTATCAATAAGCAGTTAATGTGCACATCTCAATCATCAATCAATCTCAAAGCATCATAAAGCATTACTTATCACAAAATCACAGTCAATAGCAAACCATCACATCAAACCAGGTTTCCAATAGAGTACATCAAACCCTAATCTAAAACAAAAGCAATTAAGTTCAGAACACTTAAACCAAACAAAAGCATAAGTTCATGATAGCATTCATCAGTAAATGTTATCTCAACTCCTCATCAATCTGAGCTATCCTCTGTATCTTCCTCTTCTTCCTCATCTTCATCATCTTCAAATGCATCATCATCCTCAACTTCATCTTCTTCCATCTCCCTAACTGAAGCTTCAGTTGCTTCAGTTGCTTCAGTTCCTCCTCCTTGCACTGGCTCCTCTGGCCAACCTATCACATTATGGAATTCCTCCATAGTCCACCTGTGAGCTGGAGGTGTATCATACATCCCCACAATCATCTCAGCAGTAGCCACCTGCCCTCTATGAATGGACTGTAACTGAGCACCTATAAGAGACATGTACATGTCTCTCATCTGGAACGGTTCTGCTTCATGTGTCTCAGCAGATGTCTGGCTCTGTGCTTGCCCTCTCTCTCTGCGAGTACGGCGTGGTGGAACTGGCTGAGCTGCTTCCTCACCTCCACAGTACTGTCTATAATAGGCCTCATCAATTGCTTTCCTCGGCCTTTCAAATGGTGGAGCAGAAGTGTCCACCCCAGCTATCTTGCAGAGGTGAGTGATTAAGGAAGGATGTCCTAGGGGTGCTTTATTATTTGTGGTATTGGCGCACACCCTAATCTCATCAGCTATCACCTGCCCAATATTAACATTTAAGTTCCTGATAGCACAGTAGATGAAGAGCGCCCTGCTGAGAGTAATATCTGACACATGAGAGCATGGCTGAATGTTGGTGATAACAGTTGAAAAACTGTTATTTTCACGCTTAAAATTGATACTAAAAGCAACCTTTATACTTAGAAACTAGCTTGAAATCATGCTTTTCTTCATATTTTCAGAAATAAGAGAGCTGGACAGGTTTATGTTTGATTTCAGTGTTTTTGTGCAGGTTTTAAGGTGAATTTAGTGAAAGAAGTGAAGAAGGAGAGAGATGGAATCAGAAAAGACATCAAAAAGTGCAAAAGGAGAAGTCGAAGTCACCGCTCAACGGCAGTTTACCGCTGAGCGGCACTCAGGAAGTCACGGGAGGTCCGCTGAGGGGCAAAATGGCCGCTGAGGGGAAGAAACGACTCACGCACTTACCGCTGAGGGGTACTTTACTGCTGAGCGGCACTTTTATGGGCTTGTGATGGACAAATTTGTAAGCACCAAAATATGATGTCACAAACTTGTTTCACAATCGGCAAGTATGACCGAATCGTTTCAAGTAATAAACTTGGTAAGACCAAGTATCGTTCTCCCAAAGGACTCACGGCCTAGTTTAGTTATGTGGTTTCTTGATTAACTAAGACTTACAAACGAAATATTTGGGTTTAAAATGCAAGACAGAAAATAAACATGTATGCATGAATTTTGATCAATGGCAAAGACAAAAGATAAACACTTTCAATGGAATATATGAATGAATATGTTGTTGGGGGTCAATTTCATCTCATCCACTCTCATACATTTTAGGAATTCAACATTCAAATCATCATTGTTAATGCCACTCTCTAAAGTACCATTCTAGATGGCTTCTCCCTAATCAAATAGTTCATACAATTCCTAGCATTCCTAATGATTAGTTTATTTTGCGCAGGAGCTTAAAGGCAACCAATATAATATTGTCAGTATAATATTGGGAGAAATTCCCCGGATCTAGATTTCCCCGTACGTGTCCGTATCAACAAAACCAATAATCATGCATTAGAATGAGTTAAACAATGCAAGCATTGAGCAAAGAGGAAAAACCCTAACTAATGATGAAAGAAAGCATATGTCTTAATTCAAAGATGTACTCAACAAATCCATATATGAGAGCTTCAAGAGATTACTTTGACTCCCCAACAAACATACAAGGTTTAGTTCACCATATTCATGGTGAACCTAGATGAATTACAATGAAAGTATGAAAGAATAAACCCAATAAAGGTGAAGAGGTAGCCTGAGCATCCAAGATCCTCCTTCAAAGGGGTGAAAGAGAGAGTGTTTGCCTCGTTTCTGCCAAAGATGCCTAACTATAGGACGTGCAAGCCCTTATATACTAATCTAGAGTTACAAAAGATTACAAAAGTCCAAGCCCAAAAAGTGCCGCTCAGCGGTATTTACCGCTCAGCGGTGATTGCGCGTCTTCTTTCTTCCCCTCAGCGGCCATTTTGCCCCTCAGCGGTTCCAACGTCACCTCTTGAGTGCCGCTCAGCGGTAGTTTGCCGCTGAGCGGTGCCTTCGACTTCTCCTTTTTGCACTCTTTCTTGTCTTTTCTAATGTCCTCTCTCTTATTCTTCACTTCTTTCACCAAATTCACCTCAAAACCTGCACAAAAACACTTAAATCAAGCATAAACCTGTCCAGCTCTCTTATTTCTGAAAATATAAACAAAAGGCATGATTTCAAGCTAGTTTCTAAGTCTAAAGGTTGCTTTTAGTATCAACTTTAAGCATGAAAATAACAGTTTTTCAACTGTTATCACAACCCCAAACTTAGAACTTTGCTTGTCCTCAAGCAAATAAAATGTAACTCCATCTTCAACCAATTCATATGATGGTTCACTCATTCAAAATCCTCTTTTCAAGATAAGTAATAACTTCACTCAAACTTAAGACCAAGAGTTCAATCAAGATGTGCACATGCTTTAGTGTTCACAAAGTCATTTAAATTCCAACAAATGCTATTTTTCATGAATGATCAATCAATTAAGCATGGATGTTCATGTGCTTATGGAATATTTCCTCACTAGGTAAAGTGTTTCACTCAACACACAAGTATATAAGAGGTAAAGTGTTTCACTCATTCACTCCACTATCACAATCACATGAATCAACTTTGCCTTTCATTTAACCACAATCAAATACATTCACAAGCATGCATCATCACAAGGACTTTTCAATGGCTTATAATGTGGCTGGGCTAACAAGAAAATTGATTTTTCTGGATCACAAAATCCTTGAGTTAAGAGAATCATAACAACACAATCTTCTTATTCATTCCCAACTTTCTTTTGCCTTTTCTTTTGCATTTGCATTGAGCTTTGCTTCTTTTTCTTTTCTTTTCTTTGCATATTCTTACTTTTTAGCTGTTAGCTCAATGCTTTTTCCTTTTTCATGTTTCCCCAATAACCCCAAACTTGAACATTTAACAATACCACACAAGATCTTCTACTTAACTCAAGGTAAAGATTTTCAATCAAGGGTGTTCAGTGTATATTTAAGGCTAAGGGTTCAAAGGATAGAACACAACGTGTTCTCTTTTAGAAGGCTAACTTTATGAATTTGGCCAATAAAAAGGGTTTCAAAAACACGGCCTTTGATCATATGATGCAAAACAAACAATTGATTCAATCATAGAAAACCTGGGCAAAGTCATTCATGCTTTCAAAGTAACAGCATTCAACAATAACAACTCTGGAGCTCAAAACCTCACATATAAGCTCATTCACATTTGACATGCACATCCTGCTTAATTTCACAATCACAATCATGATATTACACATTTGTTCACAAAGCTTGTGAATCACCTATATAAGCATTTTAATGTGCACATCATCTCAACATCAATTAATCATAAGCATCATTCAGCATTACTTATCACACAATCACAGTTAATAGCAAACCATCACAAGAAACCAGGTTTCAAATAGAGTACATCAAACCCTAATCTAAAAACAAAAACAAATAAGTTCAGAAAACTTAAACCACAAAAGCATAATCATATGATAGCATTCATCAGTAAATGCTATCTCAGCTCCTCATCAGTCTGAGCTGTCCTCTGTATCTTCCTCTTCTTCCTCATCATCATCATCATCAAACACATCCTCCTCCTCAGCTTCATCTTCATCCATGTCTCGGGCTGAAGCTTCAGCTGCTTCAGCTCCTCCATGCCATGGTTCTTCTGGCCAAGCTACCACATTATGGAATTCATCCATAGTCCACCTGTGTGTTGGAGGGGTATCATACATCCCCACTATCATCTCAGCCGTGGCCACCTGCCCTCTGTGGATGGACTGCAACTGAGCACCTATAAGAGACATATACATGTCCCTCATCTGGAATGGTTCTGCCTCATGAGTATCAGCAGAAGTCCTGCTCTGTGCTGGCCTTCTCTCTCTACGAGCCTGGCGTGGTGGCACTGGCTGGGCTGCCTCCTCACCTCCACAGTACTGTCTGTAATAGGCCTCATCTATAGCTTTTCTTGGCCTCTCAAATGGTGGAACAGAAGTGTCCACCCCAGCTAGCTTGCAAAGGTGAGTGATCAAAGAAGGATGTCCCAGTGGTGCTTTGTTGTTTGAGGTGTTAGCACACACACTAATCTCATCAGCTATCACCTGCCCAATATTAACATTCAAGTTTCTGATAGCACAGTAGATGAAGAGTGCCCTGCTGAGAGTAATATCTGACACATGTGAACATGGCTGAATGTTGGCATGAGAAAATGCCATCCAATACTTTGCAAGAGGAGTCAAATCTGTCCTCCTAATATTAACCACTGAGCCAGATCTATTCCTTTGGAAGTGTCTTCCAGGTATGCACAATACTCTCTCAACATCCTCAAAGTCAGCACCTTCCTCCATGCTAAGAGCAAACTGGCATTGCTCACCAGCCCACACAGTATCCAGAAAGTTATTGATGGAGTCAGGATCATACCTGATAGCATGGCCTCTAACATAGCCCAAATAATTCTCAACTGGATAATCACCAATCTTCTTTGCATTGGTGTAGAATTCTTTCACCACAGCTATGTTGGCAGGTGATGGATAAGTGGCTAGCTTCCCCCAATCATTCCCTAACACTTGCTCCCCAAATTGAGGAGCAAAGTTAGGTATCATTCCAACCTTTCTCTCCATCAGAAGTCTCCTGTCCTGAACCACCCTAAAGTGCTTCTCATGTTTCCTAGAGAGGAACCTGCTAGAGTGAGGTTGCTCTGGTTCCTTTTCCTTTCTCTTGGTTGCCATGGTTTTCAATCTTTTTCCTGATGAGGATGTCATTCCTACATTCAAAACACAAGCAAAACCACAGAACATGATGTTAATCATTAGTAAAACATAGAACATAACTCCTGTCGAAGCTAAACCACCGCTGAGGGCCAGAATTTCCCCTCAGCGCCACCAGCGCCACATTCCAACACGCAAAAATCAGAAAAAACCAAATCTGGCAGAGTGCCGCTCAGCGGTAATTTACCCCTCAGCGGTAACTCTGCAAATTTTTGAAAAATCAGTTTCAAAGCTTCCCTAACTCCACCCAAATGCAATTTTCAGTTTTCCAGTTCATAATCATGCAGTTTAATCGGTTCAAAAATCAAATATATCATCAAATCATGCATAGAAATCAAAACCCCTAAATATTCATGCTTTGACAATCACATTCAAATTCAAGAACCCTAGAATGAACAAAATGCATTTTACTTACTGGGTGGAGATACTAGATGCAATGAGAATGCCTTCAAACTAGAATGCTCTCTTCCAACCCCAAACTTTGATGGCACACTAGTGAAAAAGTGAATAGAAGAGAGATTTTCTTAAGAGGGAAGAGTGAAAAGATGTGGAAAACCTAGGAGAAGGTGTGTGGAAGTGTTTGTGCAGAGAGAAGTCTGGAAATAAACCCTAAAACGCAGCTTGGGGTATAAAAATACCCTAATGGGCTCGGGTCCCGCTAAGGGGAACTAAAGCCCAGTCTGCGAGAGTACCGCTCAGCGGTAAAATACCGCTCAGCGGCACTGTCGTGATGTGCTCCTCTCCTTCTTTTCTTGACCTACGTGCCTTCCCTACATGTCCCTCATAGGTTCCCTGCAATTCAATGTTAAAAATGCTTATGCAAACCCTAACTAAAATAAACAAACAAAAACAATCAATCAACTGGGTTGCCTCCCAGGTAGCGCTTGTTTAACGTCACGAGCCTGACCCAAATTCCACCAGCACCCATCAGTAGGTGTTTCCAACTTACCAGCACCCATCAGTAGGTGCAAAATTTTCTCACCAACACCCATCAGTAGGTGTTACAAACCTAGCATCCTTCAGTAGATGCTTAACCACCTAGCATCCTTCAGTAGATGCTGGATCCAACAAAAATATTTACAGAATAATGTCCACAATTTAAAAGTTACAAAACCAAATCAAAAGTTTTTAAATCCACTGGGTTGCCTCCCAGCAAGCGCTCTTTTAACGTCATTAGCTTGACCCAGTAAAGCTCATGTTCCTTCTTCTTTTTCTTCTTTCTACTGAACTTCTTCAGAAATTTGATCAAACCAGGAACCTGTTGCAATGTCTCAATCATAGGAACTTTAATCTCCAATTTCTTGAAGATTTCCATAAAGCACTTAAATTTCTTTTCCTTCCTATGATTCTTCTTTAGATGAGGATGTGATTTTTCATGTGATTTCTTCTTCTTTCCTCTCATCTTCTTTTTCTTCCTTTTTCTCTCCCTAAATTTTCTCTTTTTCTCTTCTTTTATTTTTTTCTTCCTTTCTCTTTTTCTCCTCAACTTCTTTATCTTCACACAAATTTTCTTTCTCTCTTTTCTCTCAACCAATTCTTTTTCTTTTTCTTCATCTTTATCTTTCTCACTCAACTCTTCTTTCTCTTTTCTCTCTACCCTTTCCTCTTCTCCCTCTAATTTTTCCTCATCAAGAATCTTGTCACTTTCAGTGATAATGACTTGCCCTTCCTCCTTAAGGTTAACATCAGTATTAACATCATCATTTAATATCTGACTAATGTGACGAAGTTGCATCTCCATTCTTTTACATGATTCTTCAATGCTTTTCTGAGTAGAGTCGGAATTTTTCAAAAATCGTTGAAGGGTGTCCTCCAACCTATCCAAACTTCCTGATAGAAAGGGTTGTTGCTGCCATTGTTGTTGTGGTTGGTTCTCAAATTGTCCAGCAGCTTGCCAAAATTGGCTTTGATCCATGCTTGAGTGAGGTTCCCACCATTGGTTGAGATTACTTTGGTAGAATTGAGTGCCCCTATAGTTAAACTCTTGACCAAATTGCATTCTGCAGACATTAGGCACAAAACCCTAAAAACAATTGTTAGCACAAAAAGATAGAGAAAAGAAAAAAAATCAAAGGATATAATTGAAAAGATAAGAAGATAGGAAATAAAAACAGAAAAATAAAAACATAAAATAAAATAAAATAAAATAAAATAAAATACAAACAGAAAATAAAATAAAATAAAATAAAATAAAATAAAATATAATCTAATCAAATAAAATAAAATCAAATAAAAACCAAAAAATAAAAAAACAGAAAACAGAAAAACAGAAAACAGAAAAAATAAAATAAAATCAAATAAAATAGGTTTAATACGTATTTTGGTCCCTCTTTTCGTAGGGTCTGTTCAAATTGGTCCTACTTTTTTTCAAAAGTTCACTAAGATCCCACTTTTCGCAAAAACGATGCACGTTAGTCCTTTTTTAGGTTTAATACGTATTTTGGTCCCTCTTTGCGTAGGGTCTGTTCAAATTGGTCCTACTTTTTTTCAAAAGTTCCCTATTTTGATCCCTATTTTGATCCCTCTTAGTAAACTTTTCGTATTTTGGTGAGTTGTACATTTTGATCCCTCAAAAGTTCACCTCAACGAAAAATGTACAGCTCACCAAAATACGAAAAGTTCACTAAGAGGGATCAAAATAGGGATCAAAATAGGGAACTTTTGAAAAAAAGTAGGACCAATTTGAACAGACCCTACGAAAAGAGGGACCAAAATACGTATTAAACCTAAAAAAGGACTAACGTGCATCGTTTTTGCGAAAAGTGGGATCTTAGTGAACTTTTGAAAAAAAGTAGGACCAATTTGAACAGACCCTACGAAAAGAGGGACCAAAATACGTATTAAACCAATAAAATACAAGCTGAAAAATATAAACAGAAAAATAAAATAAAATAAAAATTCGAAATTAAAATAAAATCTAATCTAAAAAGATAAAAATAAAATCTAACCTAAAGGATAAAAATAAAATCTAAAAAGATAAAATAATAAAAACAGAAAAAAATAAAAACAGAAATTCAAAATTAAAGTCAAAGATAATCAATAATCACACAAATTAACCAGTTAAACCACGAATCCCCGGCAACGGCGCCAAAAACTTGATGGACAAATTTGTAAGCACCAAAATATGATGTCACAAACTTGTTTCACAATCGGCAAGTATGATCGAATCGTTTCAAGTAATAAACTTGGTAAGACCAAGTATCGTTCTCCCAAAGGACTCACGGCCTAGTTTAGTTATGTGGTTTCTTGATCAACTAAGACTTACAAACGAAATATTTGGGTTTAAAATGCAAGACAGAAAATAAACATGTATGCATGAATTTTGATCAATGGCAAAGACAAAAGATAAACACTTTCAATGGAATATATGAATGAATATGTTGTTGGGGGTCAATTTCATCTCATCCACTCTCATACATTTTAGGAATTCAACATTCAAATCATCATTGTTAATGCCACTCTCTAAAGTACCATTCTAGATGGCTTCTCCCTAATCAAATAGTTCATACAATTCCTAGCATTCCTAATGATTAGTTTATTTTGCGCAGGAGCTTAAAGGCAACCAATATAATATTGTCAGTATAATATTGGGAGAAATTCCCCGGATCTAGATTTCCCCGTACGTGTCCGTATCAACAAAACCAATAATCATGCATTAGAATGAGTTAAACAATGCAAGCATTGAGCAAAGAGGAAAAACCCTAACTAATGATGAAAGAAAGCATATGTCTTAATTCAAAGATGTACTCAACAAATCCATATATGAGAGCTTCAAGAGATTACTTTGACTCCCCAACAAACATACAAGGTTTAGTTCACCATATTCATGGTGAACCTAGATGAATTACAATGAAAGTATGAAAGAATAAACCCAATAAAGGTGAAGAGGTAGCCTGAGCATCCAAGATCCTCCTTCAAAGGGGTGAAAGAGAGAGTGTTTGCCTCGTTTCTGCCAAAGATGCCTAACTATAGGACGTGCAAGCCCTTATATACTAATCTAGAGTTACAAAAGATTACAAAAGTCCAAGCCCAAAAAGTGCCGCTCAGCGGTATTTACCGCTCAGCGGTGATTGCGCGTCTTCTTTCTTCCCCTCAGCGGCCATTTTGCCCCTCAGTGGTTCCAACGTCACCTCTTGAGTGCCGCTCAGCGGTAGTTTGCCGCTGAGCGGTGCCTTCGACTTCTCCTTTTTGCACTCTTTCTTGTCTTTTCTAATGTCCTCTCTCTTATTCTTCACTTCTTTCACCAAATTCACCTCAAAACCTGCACAAAAACACTTAAATCAAGCATAAACCTGTCCAGCTCTCTTATTTCTGAAAATATAAACAAAAGGCATGATTTCAAGCTAGTTTCTAAGTCTAAAGGTTGCTTTTAGTATCAACTTTAAGCATGAAAATAACAGTTTTTCAACTGTTATCAGCTTGGACCTGATTTTCTGTAATTTACGAATAATATATAAGCTTTAGGCTTTCCTAGGGTGATGAGAGGGTCGCACCTCCCACAAAAGTTGTGCATAAAAGAATGCAGTATAGACTAGGAAATGACTCCTAGGTCGTCTCTCAAGGACCAAATTGGGTTCAGTCTCAGATCAACACGTAGTGAGGGGTTTTGTGCAAGATTTGTGACTGTAATTGAACTTAAATTAAAATGAGAATTAAACACAACCGAACATAATTGACAACCTTAAAGTGAATGAAAATATTAGACCGAACAATGCAAAGATAAATTTCCAAACACAATTAAAGTATTATTCAAATGCAACACTAAAGCTAAAAAATGAAATGCACATTACAACTTGGAATGTAAATTCAAAGAAACAGAGATGTTAACCAATTGAAACACAAAGTCACTAGAATAAAAGAAACAAGGTTTAGCTAATAATTAAAATGCTCATTGCAGTGGAATTAAAGAAACACACTTAACTAATAAACTTCAATTCAAATTTAAATGCATTGAGTATAAATGAAATGCCAAAGTGCACGACACATTAAAATGCAATTAATTCACGGAATAGAGTGTGTGCACCGCTTCTAGTAAAATGAAAATTAAATGTGCTTTTCAAATGGAAATTAAATGAAAGTGGTGAATTCTCCTTCCAGCCGTGACATTGATGGAGTGATACATTTAATTTAAAAATTGCATGAACAAAAATGAAAAAGGGGCAAGGAGTAAAACAAAATTGGAATTAGCGTGGAACTCCAACACGTTCCAGCTCTCCATTGCAGCAGCCAACACGTCCCAGCTCTGCCATGTGCCATTCTGCAAAGCTTCCACCATGACACCATTCTTTTCCTACCCCATGTGCTTCTATTTAAAAGAAAGAAAAAAAAATCCTGCGTGCTGCTCTCTGGATGTGACGGCACCGTGAGCTTTCTCTCCACCACCTCTTCATTTCCTAAGAAAAAAAATCTCCAAAAGCTTAGCTACTTTCCCTCTACTAGCCGTAACATCCCTGCACCAACCATGTCACCAATTGCTTTGCCTCCTTTTCATTCCCAAGGCATCAAAATAAAATCATAAAACATCACTTCATCGTCCCCTCAACCGCGTGAACATTCAAGCATGAAAGCAATAAAGGCTTCAATCAAAGGTGCATAAAAATCCAAAATGAAAGAGGCAAGAAATAAATGCAGCAAATAACAATTAACATAAGCTCTTGTGCACATTCTTTTTCATTCAATAGAAAACTAAAGATGAGTCCAACGCATGTTACTTAAATGAAATAAAATTCAGAATATGCTCTCCCATTCATCCTCTGTAAAGTACTCTCAAAGAAAGGAACAAAGAAAAACAAAAGAAGACCAAGTTCGCACACCCTCAAAACAAGTGGTGGCCGGCTCTCTCCTTCATCCCATTTTTTTTTTCCATGTGCGTGACCTCCCCCCTTTTCTATTGTCGCTGGCTGCCCTAGGCCGTGTGTGTGTTTTCTAATTTGCTGGCTGCACCTCCTACTTCTTCCCAATCTCCGCATGAAGCTCCCAGTTGAATCAGCCCATTACTCTTGCGTGCTGGATGCTGGATGTGCACCCCCAAACTACTTTTCTCTGCTGGACCGTGAAGCTTCTTCACGTGTGATGCCTCCTGGACGCTACTGGATGCACCGCTGCTGTGGATGCGTGAATGAAGCTGGACCGTGAAGGCTGCTCTATTGGGCTCCCGTGTTGTTGCTGGATGGCCAAGTGCAAGCTGGGTGCTGCTCCTTTACTTTTTGGACCGCGTATTGAACTTGGACGTCACTCTTCTTTGTTGAACCATCTCCGCGTGAAAGCAGGTCGTGGGCCGCATGCGTGGAGTGTGAAGGCTGGATGTTGATGCTTCTCCACGTGTGCAGGCTGCTGGACAGCGCACCAAAGTTGCTTCCCAGACTCTCCACGCTAGGCCCAAAAACCCTTCAACTTAGTTGGCAGCTGCACCCCCTTGGGCCTATTTGCATTTTAAATGAAATAAGGGTGTTGTTGGACGTTTTTTTTTTCTTGTGCACACTTCTTTTATGAAGAGTCTTGAATTAAGTGAAAACCTTCTAAATGTCCCAAATTGTATTTCCAAAATTTTCCCTACAATTAATAATGCAAATAATTAGCTCAAATCATTCAAATTAATTAAAATAAGAATTTCTGATCAAATTAAGCATAATTAGGAAAAATGGGAAAATACCGGACATTTAAGCACAATTCCCCGATTAATTCTAGTACAATAAACTAAGTGAAGTGAATAAAATATTGACTCATCAAAATAGACCACACTTAGTCTTTTGCACTCCTGGGCAAAATCAAGACGCAGATCAGGGAATAGTTCAGAGGACATCCAGGGAAATGACACAACTCAGCAAACACAAAACAAAGACTAACAATGACAGAAACAGAATTACACAGTTCTTAAGGAATCTGGACCAAGAAAGGAAGTAGACAATATCCAACACTAAATCAAAGAAAGCAGATACTCATGAAATCATCCAAGCAATTCAAAACATGGCAAAATGATCAATCAGCTCAAGAGGTGAATCAAAAGTAACAAAACCTCACAGATGCACTATCAGTGTTTCTCTCAAGTGTATAAGGTAAAGAATTTCAACTCAATGCACTCAAGAAAGCAAACAACAACAAACTTGGCAAGCCTCTAATATCATCACTCAAAACATATGCATGTTCAAATAAAAAGGTCTTTTATGGATGTAATGGGGCCAAGGACATGGGAGGATAACATATGGATGAGAAGCTGTAAACCAAAAGAAATAGAGGAGCAGTGGGGAACAAGTGTAAACACAGTCAGATCACACCCAAAACCTCTAATTCAATCCTCTTTTTGACCCCATTATTCACAAAAAAAAAAAATTCATCATTTTTTTTTATATATATTTTTTTTTCTTCATCCTGTCTCTTTTCTTTTCTCTCTTTTCAAAACAAAACTGTAAAAGACAAGATTTACAAAAACAAAACAATAAGAGGAACCAATTAGCCAATTCATCAGAATCCCCAGGGAGACCACACTTGTTCCCAAAACACTTCCAAAGCTCCAAAATTCCCTAAGGTTAAGGTAATATTGGTTTTTCACTTAGGGCTAGTGTATGAGCTTCAAAACAAGAAATAGGGAAAATATAGGCTCAAAAGGGGTTATCAAAGGTTTAGAACAAGGTAGGCTTATTTGGCTAGAGAGGCTTGATAACAGTTGAAAAACTGTTATTTTCATGCTTAAAGTTGATACTAAAAGCAACCTTTAGACTTAGAAACTAGCTTGAAATCATGCCTTTTGTGTATATTTTCAGAAATAAGAGAGCTGGACAGGTTTATGCTTGATTTAAGTGTTTTTGTGCAGGTTTTGAGGTGAATTTGGTGAAAGAAGTGAAGAATAAGAGAGAGGACATTAGAAAAGACAAGAAAGAGTGCAAAAAGGAGAAGTCGAAGGCACCGCTCAGCGGCAAACTACCGCTGAGCGGCACTCAAGAGGTGGCGTTGGAACCGCTGAGGGGCAAATGGCCGCTGAGGGGAAGAAAGAAGACGCGTAACCACCGCTGAGCGGTAAATGGCGCTGAGCGGCACTTTTTGGGCTTGGGCTTTTGTAATCTTTTGTAACTCTAGATTAGTATATAAGGGCTTGCACGTCCTTTAGTTAGAGATCTTTGGCAGAAACGAGGCAAACACTCTCTCTTTCATCCCTTTGAAGGAGGATCTTGGATGCTCAGGCTACCTCTTCCACTTTATTGGGTTTATTCTTTCATACTTTCATTGTTATTCATCTAGGTTCACCATGAATATGGTGAACTAAACCTTGTATGTTTGTTGGGGAATCAATGTAATCTCTTGAAGCTCTCATATATGGAATCTGTTGAGTACATCTTTGAATTAAGACATATGCTTTCTTTCATCATTAGTTAGGGTTTTTCCTCTTTGCTCAATGCTTGCATTGTTTAACTCATTCTAATGCATGATTATTGGTTTTGTCGATACGGACACGTACGGGGAAGTCTAGATCCGGGGAATTTCTCCCAATATTATACTGACAATATTCTATTGGTTGCCTTTAAGCTCCTGCACTCATGAACTAATCATTAGGAATGCTAGGAATTGTATGAACTATTTGATTAGGGAGAAGCCATCTAGAATGGTACATTAGAGAGTGGCATTAACAATGATGATTTGAATGTTGAATTCCTAAAATATATGAGAGTGGATGAGATGAAATTGACCCCCAACAACATATTCATTCATATATTCCATTGAAAGTGTTTATCTTTTGTCTTTGCCATTGATCAAAATTCATGCATACATGTTTATTTTCTGTCTTGCATTTTAAACTCAAATATTTCGTTTGTAAGTCTTAGTTAATCAAGAAACCACATAACTAAACTAGGCCGTGAGTCCTTTGGGAAGAACGATACTTGGTCTTACCAAGTTTTATTACTTGAACGATTCGGTCATACTTGCCGATTGTGAAACAAGTTTGTGACATCATATTTTGGTGCTTACAAATTTGTCCATCAAGTTTTTGGCGCCGTTGCCGGGGATTCGTGGTTTAACTGGTTAATTTGTGTGATTATTGATTATCTTTGACTTTAATTTTGAATTTCTGTTTTTATTTTTTCTGTTTTTATTATTTTATCTTTTTAGATTTTATTTTTATCCTTTAGGTTAGATTTTATTTTTATCTTTTTAGATTAGATTTTATTTTAATTTCGAATTTTTATTTTATTTTATTTTTCTGTTTATATTTTTCAGTTTGTATTTTATTTGATTTTATTTTATTTTTTCTGTTTTCTGTTTTTCTGTTTTCTGTTTTTATTTGCTGTTTTTTATTTTTCGGTTTTTATTTGATTTTATTTTATTTGATTAGATTATATTTTATTTTATTTTATTTTATTTTCTGTTTGTATTTTATTTTATTTTATTTTATTTTATGTTTTTATTTTTCTGTTTTTATTTCCTATCTTCTTATCTTTTCAATTATATCCTTTGATTTTTTTTCTTTTCTCTATCTTTTTGTGCTAACAATTGTTTTTAGGGTTTTGTGCCTAATGTCTGCAGAATGCAATTTGGTCAAGAGTTTAACTATAGGGGCACTCAATTCTACCAAAGTAATCTCAACCAATGGTGGGAACCTCACTCAAGCATGGATCAAAGCCAATTTTGGCAAGCTGCTGGACAATTTGAGAACCAACCACAACAACAATGGCAGCAACAACCCTTTCTATCAGGAAGTTTGGATAGGTTGGAGGACACCCTTCAACGATTTTTGAAAAATTCCGACTCTACTCAGAAAAGCATTGAAGAATCATGTAAAAGAATGGAGATGCAACTTCGTCACATTAGTCAGATATTAAATGATGATGTTAATACTGATGTTAACCTTAAGGAGGAAGGGCAAGTCATTATCACTGAAAGTGACAAGATTCTTGATGAGGAAAAATTAGAGGGAGATGAGGAAAGGGTAGAGAGAAAAGAGAAAGAAGAGTTGAGTGAGAAAGATAAAGATGAAGAAAAAGAAAAAGAATTGGTTGAGAGAGAAGAGAGAAAGAAAATTTGTGTGAAGATAAAGAAGTTGAGGAGAAAAAGAGAAAGGAAGAAAAAAATAAAAGAAGAGAAAAAGAGAAAATTTAGGGAGAGAAAAAGGAAGAAAAAGAAGATGAGAGGAAAGAAGAAGAAATCACATGAAAAATCACATCCTCATCTAAAGAAGAATCATAGGAAGGAAAAGAAATTTAAGTGCTTTATGGAAATCTTCAAGAAATTGGAGATTAAAGTTCCTATGATTGAGACATTGCAACAGGTTCCTGGTTTGATCAAATTTCTGAAGAAGTTCAGTAGAAAGAAGAAAAAGAAGAAGGAACATGAGCTTTACTGGGTCAAGCTAATGACGTTAAAAGAGCGCTTGCTGGGAGGCAACCCAGTGGATTTAAAAACTTTTGATTTGGTTTTGTAACTTTTAAATTGTGGACATTATTCTGTAAATATTTTTGTTGGATCCAGCATCTACTGAAGGATGCTAGGTGGTTAAGCATCTACTGAAGGATGCTAGGTTTGTAACACCTACTGATGGGTGCTGGTGGAATTTGGGTCAGGCTCGTGACGTTAAACAAGCGCTACCTGGGAGGCAACCCAGTTGATTGATTGTTTTCTGTTTGTTTATTTTTAGGATTTGCATAAGCATTTTTAACATTGAATTGCAGGGAACCTATGAGGGGTATGCTAGGAAGGCACGTAGGTCAAGAAAAGAAGGAGAAGGGCACATCAAGAAAGTGCCGCTGAGCGGTACTATCGCAAATGGGCTTAAGTTCCCCTTAGCGGAACCCGAGCCCATTGGGGTAATTTTAAACCCTAAGCTGCGCGTTTTTACATTCTTTCAAGCTCTTCTCTGCACTAAGACTCCCACATATCTCCTCTTAGGTTTCCCACATCTTTTTACTCTTCCCTCTTTAGAAAATTTCTCTTCCACTCACTTTTACACTAGTGTGCTATCAAAGTTTGGGGTTGGAAGAGAGCATTCTAGTATTGGAAGCATCCTCATATCATCTAGCATCTCCACCCAAGTAAGTAAAATGCATTTTGTTCATTCTAGGGTTCTTGAAATTGACTGTGATTGTCAAAGCATGGATATTTAGGGGTTTTGATTTCTATGCAGGATTTGATGATATATTTGATGTTTGAACCGATTAAACTGCTTGATTATGAACTGGAAAACTGAAAATTGCATTTGGGTGGAGTTAGGACTGTTTTAAAAAGAGATTTGCAAAAATCTGCAGATCACCGCTGAGCCGCATTTACCGCTGAGCGGCACTCTGCCAGATTTGTTTTTTCTGGTTTATTGCGTGTTTGAATGTGGCACTGGTGGCGCTGAGGGGAAATTCTGGCCCTCAGCGGTGGTTTAGCTTCGAAAGGAGTTGTGTTCTGAGTTTACTAATGATGAACATCATGTTCTGTGGTTTTGGATTTGTGTTTGAATGCAGGAATGGCATCCTCTTCAGGAAAGAGATTGAAAACCATGGCAACCAAGAGGAAGGAAAAGGAACCAGAGCAGCCCCATAATGGCAGGTTCCTCTCTAGGAAACATGAGAAGCACTTTAGGGTGGTTCAGGACAGGAGACTTCTAATGGAGAGAAAGGTTGGAATGATACCTAACTTTGCTCCTCAATTTGGAGAGCAAGTGTTAGGGAATGATTGGGGAAAGCTAGCCACCTATCCAGCACCTGCCAACATAGCTGTGGTCAAGGAATTCTACACCAATGCAAAGAAGATTGGTGATCATCCAGCTGAGAATTATTTGGGCTATGTTAGAGGCCATGCTATTAGGTATGATCCTGACTCCATCAATAACTTTCTGGATACTGTGTGGGCTGGTGAGCAATGCCAGTTTGCTCTTAGCATGGAGGAAGGTGCTGACTTTGAGGATGTTGAGAGAGTATTGTGCATACCTGGAGGACACTTCCAAAGGAATAGATCTAGCTCAGTGGTTAATATTAGGAGGACAGATTTGACTCCTCTTGCAAAGTATTGGATGGCATTTTCTCATGCCAACATTCAGCCATGTTCACATGTGTCAGATATTACTCTCAGCAGGGCACTCTTCATCTACTGTGCTATCAGAAACTTGAATGTTAATATTGGGCAGGTGATAGCTGATGAGATTAGTGTGTGTGCTAACACCTCAAACAACAAAGCACCACTGGGACATCCTTCTTTGATCACTCACCTTTGCAAGCTAGCTGGGGTGGACACTTCTGTTCCACCATTTGAGAGGCCAAGAAAAGCTATAGATGAGGCCTATTACAGACAGTACTGTGGAGGTGAGGAGGCAGCCCAGCCAGTGCCACCACGCCAGGCTCGTAGAGAGAGAAGGCCAGCACAGAGCAGGACTTCTGCTGATACTCATGAGGCAGAACCATTCCAGATGAGGGACATGTATATGTCTCTTATAGGTGCTCAGTTGCAGTCCATCCACAGAGGGCAGGTGGCCACGGCTGAGATGATAGTGGGGATGTATGATACCCCTCCAGCACACAGGTGGACTATGGATGAATTCCATAATGTGGTAGCTTGGCCAGAAGAACCATGGCATGGAGGAGCTGAAGCAACTGAAGCTTCAGCTCGAGACATGGATGAAGATGAAGCTGAGGAGGAGGATGCATTTGATGAAGATGATGATGAAGAGGAAGAGGAAGATACAGAGAGCTCGGACTGATGAGGAGCTGAGATAGCATTTACTGATGAATGCTATCATATGATTATGCTTTTGTGGTTTAAGTTTTCTGAACTTATTTGTTTTTGTTTTTAGATTAGGGTTTGATGTACTCTATTGAACACCTGGTTTGTTATGATGGTTTGCTATTAACTGTGATTGTGTGATAAGTAATGCTTGATGATGCTTATTGATTGATTGATGTTGAGATGATGTGCACATTAAAATGCTTATACAGGTGATTCACAAGCTTTGTGAACAAATGCATAATATCATGATTGTGATTGTGAAATTAAGCAGGATGTGCATGTCAAATGTGAATGAGCTTATATGTGAGGTTTTGAGCTCCAGAGTTGTTATTGTTGAATGCTATTACTTTGAAAGCATGAATGACTTTGCCCAGGTTTTCTATGATTGAATCAATTGTTTGTTTTGCATCATATGATCAAAGGCCGTGTTTTTGAAACCCTTTTTATTGGCCAAATTCATAAAGTTAGCCTTCTAAAAGAGAACACGTTGTGTTCTATCCTTTGAACCCTTAGCCTTAAATATACACTGAACACCCTTGATTGAAAATCTTTACCTTGAGTTAAGTAGAAGATCTTGTGTGGTATGGTTAAATGTTCAAGTTTGGGGTTATTGGGGAAACATGAAAAAGGAAAAAGCATTGAGCTAAGAGCTAAAAAGTAAGAATATGCAAAGAAAAGAAAAGAAAAAGAAGCAAAGCTCAATGCAAATGCAAAAGCAAAGGCAAAAGAAAGTTGGGAATGAATAAGAAGATTGTGTTGTTATGATTCTCTTAACTCAAGGATTTTGTGATCCAGAAAAACCAATTTTCTTGTTAGCCCAGCCACATTATAAGCCATTGAAAAGTCCTTGTGATGATGCATGCTTGTGAATGTATTTGATTGTGGTTAAATGAAAGGCAAAGTTGATTCATGTGACATTGTGATAGTGGAGTGAATGAGTGAAACACTTTACCTCTTATACACTTGTGTGTTGAGTGAAACACTTTACCTAGTGAGGAAAGATTCCATAAGCACATGAACATCCATGCTTAATTGATTGATCATTCATGAAAAATAGCATTTGTTGGAATTTAAATGACTTTGTGAACACTAAAGCATGTGCACATCTTGATTGAACTCTTGGTCTTAAGTTTGAGTGAAGTTATTACTTATCTTGAAAAGAGGATTTTGAATGAGTAAACCATCATATGAATTGGTTGGAGATGGAGTTACATTTTATTTGCTTGAGGACAAGCAAAGTTCTAAGTTTGGGGTTGTGATAACAGTTGAAAAACTGTTATTTTCATGCTTAAAGTTGATACTAAAAGCAACCTTTAGACGTAGAAACTAGCTTGAAATCATGCCTTTTGTGTATATTTTCAGAAATAAGAGAGCTGGACAGGTTTATGCTTGATTTAAGTGTTTTTGTGCAGGTTTTGAGGTGAATTTGGTGAAAGAAGTGAAGAATAAGAGAGAGGACATTAGAAAAGACAAGAAAGAGTGCAAAAAGGAGAAGTCGAAGGCACCGCTCAGCGGCAAACTACCGCTGAGCGGCACTCAAGAGGTGGCGTTGGAACCGCTGAGGGGCAAATGGCCGCTGAGGGGAAGAAAGAAGACGCGTAACCACCGCTGAGCGGTAAATGGCGCTGAGCGGCACTTTTTGGGCTTGGGCTTTTGTAATCTTTTGTAACTCTAGATTAGTATATAAGGGCTTGCACGTCCTTTAGTTAGAGATCTTTGGCAGAAACGAGGCAAACACTCTCTCTTTCATCCCTTTGAAGGAGGATCTTGGATGCTCAGGCTACCTCTTCCACTTTATTGGGTTTATTCTTTCATACTTTCATTGTTATTCATCTAGGTTCACCATGAATATGGTGAACTAAACCTTGTATGTTTGTTGGGGAATCAATGTAATCTCTTGAAGCTCTCATATATGGAATCTGTTGAGTACATCTTTGAATTAAGACATATGCTTTCTTTCATCATTAGTTAGGGTTTTTCCTCTTTGCTCAATGCTTGCATTGTTTAACTCATTCTAATGCATGATTATTGGTTTTGTCGATACGGACACGTACGGGGAAGTCTAGATCCGGGGAATTTCTCCCAATATTATACTGACAATATTCTATTGGTTGCCTTTAAGCTCCTGCACTCATGAACTAATCATTAGGAATGCTAGGAATTGTATGAACTATTTGATTAGGGAGAAGCCATCTAGAATGGTACATTAGAGAGTGGCATTAACAATGATGATTTGAATGTTGAATTCCTAAAATATATGAGAGTGGATGAGATGAAATTGACCCCCAACAACATATTCATTCATATATTCCATTGAAAGTGTTTATCTTTTGTCTTTGCCATTGATCAAAATTCATGCATACATGTTTATTTTCTGTCTTGCATTTTAAACTCAAATATTTCGTTTGTAAGTCTTAGTTAATCAAGAAACCACATAACTAAACTAGGCCGTGAGTCCTTTGGGAAGAACGATACTTGGTCTTACCAAGTTTTATTACTTGAACGATTCGGTCATACTTGCCGATTGTGAAACAAGTTTGTGACATCATATTTTGGTGCTTACAAATTTGTCCATCAAGGCTCAAGAACAAAACCGCCTTTATCACTTCCAAACATGCATATCAATGAAGAATTTTCAACAAGAGTCAAGCCAAGGCATATGTGCAAGCAATCAAGAGACATATCACACACAAGAAAGAACATAAAGTGGCTCAAATTCTCACACAGGGCATTTGTGTCACAATCAATTCAACTTTCAAACATCATGATCATCTTCCAAGCAAAGAAAAGCAAGGGATTTCAAACCAATAAGTATCAATCAAGTGAAGTGAAAGACGAGTCTACAACTTTAACACAGTCCAGAAATGAAGAGAATCATGCAAACTTGTATACAAGATAAAACAAAACTACCTAGAAAAGAAAAAAATTTAACACGAAAAACAAAAACTAATAAAGAAAAATAAAAATCTCCCCTAATAGACCACACTTAAACTACACAGTGTCCTCAATGTGTCACAAACAATAAGATCAGAAATCAGAACAGTGAACAAATCATGGACAAGTGCAATAAAAGTACGGAAAGGGGGAGAAGAGAGAAAGAAAACTCCCCTGGTCATGGTGGCAGTTGCCAATTTTGGACTATCAGGGAGATGTCTTCCACCACAGGATCCAGCCAGGAAGTTTTGAGGAAAAATTGCTTCATCCTCCATATTTGATCAAGCAGGGAAATGTCTTCCACAGCTGGATCTAAGAAGAAGTGATTGTTGATGAGTGGGTTCAGCAGGTGCCTATTGATCTTGAAGCTTTTGTCAGTGTCAGCACCTTTGTTGTCCACTGTGGGTGTTTGTTGATCAAATTCATTTGTACCTCCTGCAATAGGGTTAGTGCAATGTGGTTCCAAAGAAATGACATGCAGGGGTATAACACCCAATCCCAGTGTAACAGACTGAACAACAGATAAACTCTCAGAACATGAATCAATTTCAAATTCAGAAACAATATCAACCACAGATTCAGATTCATGTTCAGTGCATGGAGAATAAACATACGAATTTGATATCAAAAATTGATTCTCATCATGCAGAGAGGGAGAATTAAAAACAGACTCATCAACAATACAATCACCAACATACCTATCAACAGCATAATCATCGACAGCATAGTCAAAATTAGGTATGTTTTCCTCCACTTCCCTAAAGATTGGAAAAGTGGTGGAAGATGAAAATTGTCTACCTGATTCAAAATTACTGCTTATACCTGCCTGGTCCTCAAGATCTTCAGCAGTCTCCTCAGGTGCAAGAGTGGGACCATCTGAAGGTGGGAAAGTATGTGGCGCAGTAGTAAGCTCATGACTCTTCTCCCCATCTTCTATGTTGATGCCACTATCATCATCATCTGGAATCTGAACAGTCTGAAATGGTAACTCCGAATCTTGAGACTGTTCCTCAGTGAGTTGAGTGGCCATCTGCCCTATCTGATCAGTCATACTCTGAATGGCAGCTCCTATTTCTTGCTGGAACTGCACGTTCTCTTGCTGAAACTGAAGGTTCTGCATGGTCATCTGCTCCAACAACTCCTGCAATGTAGGCTCAGAAGTAGAAGGTTGAGGAGCTATTTGGGCAGGAGCATCATATTGCTGACTCTGATATTGCTGGACTGGTGGAGGCATGAAAGTACTCTGGAATGGTGGTTCTTGATATTGATGCTGTGGAGCATTATACCATCCCAAAGTAGGGTCATTCCATCCAAGACCGTTGCTGTAAGCATATTGCACAAGGGAAAATTTGCTCAGAAACTGATGCTCAAGATATCCCCAATCGGTAACGGATCTCAGAGGAAGAGAGTCTTTCCAATCCTTAGCTGCTCCTTGTAATGAATGCGGAAATGCGCTCAAGAAAATGTAATCAAGAGGGACATGTGGAGGCTTCATTGAAGAGCACATGATGTGGAGCTCCTCCAAATGTCTGTGTGGGCATTCTCCTGCAAAACCATGAAACTTAGGCAGCAAATGTATCAGTCCAGGGGTGAGATCGCAATGAAGATCATCCTCCTTAAGTGAAACCGGCTCACAAAGAGCACTCTCAGAAATTAGAGGATGAGTCATATTGTTCTCAACATAGAAATCAGCAGAATATGAATTACAATCAGAGTAACATGCAGAAGGAGAATCATAATCAGAGGCACTAGCAAAACAAGCAGTATTCACGAAATCAGAATAGGTAGACATGGAAAAAGAAAAATACTACAAATTACGAAACAAATAAAACACAACACATTTATACATGCAACACGCACACACAAAACAGAACATCACATCACAACACAAGACAAAACACAACACACACACAAACACAACAAAAAACCTAAGACCGAACCGTTGGTCCCCGGCAACGGCGCAAATTTGATGAGAGGGTCGCACCTCCCACAAAAGTTGTGCATAAAAGAATGCAGTATAGACTAGGAAATGACTCCTAGGTCGTCTCTCAAGGACCAAATTGGGTTCAGTCTCAGATCAACACGTAGTGGGGGGTTTTGTGCAAGATTTGTGACTGTAATTGAACTTAAATTAAAATGAGAATTAAACACAACCGAACATAATTGACAACCTTAAAGTGAATGAAAATATTAGACCGAACAATGCAAAGATAAATTTCCAAACACAATTAAAGTATTATTCAAATGCAACACTAAAGCTAAAAAATGAAATGCACATTACAACTTGGAATGTAAATTCAAAGAAACAGAGATGTTAACCAATTGAAACACAAAGTCACTAGAATAAAAGAAACAAGGTTTAGCTAATAATTAAAATGCTCATTGCAGTGGAATTAAAGAAACACACTTAACTAATAAACTTCAATTCAAATTTAAATGCATTGAGTATAAATGAAATGCCAAAGTGCACGACACATTAAAATGCAATTAATTCACGGAATAGAGTGTGTGCACCGCTTCTAGTAAAATGAAAATTAAATGTGCTTTTCAAATGGAAATTAAATGAAAGTGGTGAATTCTCCTTCCAGCCGTGACATTGATGGAATGATACATTTAATTTAAAAATTGCATGAACAAAAATGAAAAAGGGGCAAGGAGTAAAACAAAATTGGAATTAGCGTGGAACTCCAACACGTTCCAGCTCTCCATTGCAGCAGCCAACACGTCCCAGCTCTGCCATGTGCCATTCTGCAAAGCTTCCACCATGACACCATTCTTTTCCTACCCCATGTGCTTCTATTTAAAAGAAAGAAAAAAAAATCCTGCGTGCTGCTCTCTGGATGTGACGGCACCGTGAGCTTTCTCTCCACCACCTCTTCATTTCCTAAGAAAAAAAAATCTCCAAAAGCTTAGCTACTTTCCCTCTACTAGCCGTAACATCCCTGCACCAACCATGTCACCAATTGCTTTGCCTCCTTTTCATTCCCAAGGCATCAAAATAAAATCATAAAACATCACTTCATCGTCCCCTCAACCGCGTGAACATTCAAGCATGAAAGCAATAAAGGCTTCAATCAAAGGTGCATAAAAATCCAAAATGAAAGAGGCAAGAAATAAATGCAGCAAATAACAATTAACATAAGCTCTTGTGCACATTCTTTTTCATTCAATAGAAAACTAAAGATGAGTCCAACGCATGTTACTTAAATGAAATAAAATTCAGAATATGCTCTCCCATTCATCCCCTGTAAAGTACTCTCAAAGAAAGGAACAAAGAAAAACAAAAGAAGACCAAGTTCGCACACCCTCAAAACAAGTGGTGGCCGGCTCTCTCCTTCATCCCATTTTTTTTTCCATGTGCGTGACCTCCCCCCTTTTCTATTGTCGCTGGCTGCCCTAGGCCGTGTGTGTGTTTTCTAATTTGCTGGCTGCACCTCCTACTTCTTCCCAATCTCCGCATGAAACTCCCAGTTGAATCAGCCCATTACTCTTGCGTGCTGGATGCTGGATGTGCACCCCCAAACTGCTTTTCTCTGCTGGACCGTGCAGCTCCTTCACGTGTGATGCCTCCTCGACGCTACTGGATGCACCGCTGCTGTGGATGCGTGAATGAAGCTGGACCGTGAAGGCTGCTCTATTGGGCTCCCGTGTTGTTGCTGGACGGCCAAGTGCAAGCTGGGTGCTGCTCCTTTACTTTTTGGACCGCGTATTGAACTTGGACGTCACTCTTCTTTGCTGAACCATCTCCGCGTGAAAGCAGGTCGTGGGCCGCATGCGTGGAGTGTGAAGGCTGGATGTTGATGCTTCTCCACGTGTGCAGGCTGCTGGACAGCGCACCAAAGTTGCTTCCCAGACTCTCCACGCTAGGCCCAAAAACCCTTCAACTTAGTTGGCAGCTGCACCCCCTTGGGCCTATTTGCATTTTAAATGAAATAAGGGTGTTGTTGGACGTTTTTTTTTTCTTGTGCACACTTCTTTTATGAAGAGTCTTGAATTAAGTGAAAACCTTCTAAATGTCCCAAATTGTATTTCCAAAATTTTCCCTACAATTAATAATGCAAATAATTAGCTCAAATCATTCAAATTAATTAAAATAAGAATTTCTGATCAAATTAAGCACAATTAGGAAAAATGGGAAAATACCGGACATTTAAGCACAATTCCCCGATTAATTCTAGTACAATAGACTAAGTGAAGTGAATAAAATATTGACTCATCATAGGGTTAGGTATCTTTGGCTGGAACGAAGCAAACACTCTCTCTTCCACCCCTTTGAAGGAGGATCTTGGATGCTCAGGCTTCCTCTTCACCTTTCTAGGGTTTTATCTTTCATTCTTTCATTGTTATTCATCTAGGTTCACCATGAATATGGTGAACTAAACTCTGTATGTTTGTTGGGGAATCAATGTAATCTTTTGAAGCTCTCATATATGGAATTTGTTTTTACATCTTTTATTTAAGACCTATGCTTTCTTTCATCATTAGTTAGGGTTTTTCCTCTTTGCTTAATGCTTGCGTTGTTTAACTCATTTGATGCATGATTATTGGTTTTGTCGATACGGGCACGTACGGGGAAGTCTAGATCCGGGGAATTTCTCCCAATATTATATTGGTTGTCGTTAAGCTCCTGCACTTATGAACTAATTATTAGGAATGCTAGGAATTGTATGAACTCGTAATTAAGGAGAAGCCTTCTTGAAAGGTACTTTAGAGAGTGGCATTAACAATGATGATTTGAATGTTGAATTCCTAAAATATGAGAGTGGATAAGATGAAATTGACCCCCAACAACATATTCATACATATATTTCATTGAAAGTGTTTATCTTTTGCTTTTGCCATTGATCAAAACTTCATGCATACATATTTAATTTTCGTCTTTTGCATATAAAAATCCAAATATTTCGTCTTTAAGTCTTAACTAATCAATAAACCACACAACTAAACTAGGCCGTGAGTCCTTTGGGAAGAACGATACTTGGTCTTACCAAGTTTATTACTTGAACGATTCGGTCATACTTGCCGATTGAAAAACAAGTTTGTGACATCATATTTTGGTGTTCATAAATTTGTCCATCAAGTTTTTGGCGCCGTTGTCGGGGACTCGTGGTTTAACTGGTTAATTTGTGTGATTATTGATTATCTTTGACTTTAATTTTGAATTTCTGTTTTTACTTTCTGTTTTTATTTTTCGGTTTTTATTTTATTTTATTTGATTAGATTAGATTTTATTTTATTTTCTGTTTTTATTTGTATTTTTTCTGTTTTCTGTTTTTATCTTCTCCTATATCTTTTTGTGCTAACCAAATATTCTAGGGTTTTGTGTTCTTGTGTATGCAGGAGGCAATTCGAACTAGGAGCAAGAAAACAACAGAACCTCTTCTTGAAGGTCTAGACGAGAGTAGACGGAGGAGAAGAATCCGAACATCTAGAGAACTTTTCCCTCCTCCGGAAACTCTGTTACAGCCATCACCACAAGGTTCTGATCATAGCACAAAAAATACGGAGAACAATAATATCAGAAGAACTCTTGCTGACTACACCAATATAGCTGGACCTCAGCACTTTAACACTATAGCTAGACCTAGAGTCAATGCAGCTAATATGGAGGTCAAACCAGCACTGATTCAACTGGTGAAAAGCAACCAATTTAATGGGTTATCTCATGAAAGCCCATATGAGCACCTCACTACCTTCAATGAGATTTGCAACACAGTCAAAATTAATGGGGTGTGATGCGGGCTGTCGCGGCCCGTCAAATTTGATGTGCATTAAAGAATGCAATACAGTGCTAGGAAGTGACTCCTAGGTCGTCTCTCAAGGACCAAATGTGGTTCGAGTCTTAGGTCAAACACGTAGTGGGGGGGTTTGTGAATGCGGATGAACTAAATTAAAACTTGAAAATCGAACACAACCGAATATAATTGACGGTATCCAAGTGCATAAAAACACTAAACTGAACACAGCAACAGATAAATATCCCAACACAATTTCATGCTATTCAATGCAACACTTAAACTAGAACATTAAATGCATAATGTTGTCATCTATCCCACACATTCACCACCAAAAAGAAGAAAAGCATTTCAACCCATAATGTAAAATATTTTAAGGCAAAAGAAATGAAAGACAGTAAAACTTCTCTACTATTAACTGTGACCGATTCATCTACCAAAAGAAATTAGTAATTACAAATGCTTTAAAGAGAGAAACCACTCTTGGCCGTGACATCATTATTGGCAAAGCAAAGTCAAAACAATTTGTATTCTTCTTCATTCCATCAACTTCCAACTTCTACAATATTTTAATCACACATGGTCCACTCTTTTTTGCAAAAGGAATTTAAAGCAATTAAATTTGAAGCTATCAACGTGCACTACTACTCCTTCTAGTCATGTCTTCCCAAAGAAATAAAGAAGTGCATTATTTGGCCGTAGGCCACTTCTTCCACATGTTATTTGGTCTCTTCCTCTTCATTCACGTAAAGCCTCCCCATTTGAAAGATGTTTTTAAAATGAAAATGCAACTTTTGAAAGCTTTTGTTATTTATCAAACTAAGAAACCAAATTCGGTACTGCACCTCTACTTCACGGTTTTCTTCATGCTTAAAAAGGTAAACAAGGTAGAAATTGATAAAAGGAAGATGCTGCTGATCTACATATGCATTACCTAAAATAAAAGCAAACAAGACAAAGTATATGGATTGCAAAAAAAATGGAAACAAGCATCCAAACTAGTAGGACCGTCCACTCTCTTTGTACAAATTGAAAATATGATTGCTGGAATGAAAGTCATATGCAGACATACTAAATGAATTAAAAGCTTCACACACTTCTACTACATGGACAACTCTCTTCCGTGAAAAACCCAAATGGAAGATGCAATTAGAATCCAACAAAGGGAATAAACATCACTCATTCATTCATCATGAAAATGTTTCCAGTTCTCTCAAAGAACATAATATTCAAAGTACAAAGAAACAAAGCAAAGTAAAAAGAAACAAACTGTCTGCCTCTTGGCCATGTGCCTCCTTACAGAACGTGAATTTCCAGTGTCTCAATAATTAAACAAGCTTACTTCCTTCATTCTCCATCCATGCTGGTATATCTCCTTGTCTATTCTCTATGTGTAGAATCATGGAAGTGCAATAATACCCAGAGCTCCCCCCCCCCTCTTTCTTAAACTAATAAAAAAAAAACTTCTTTTTAAGTGGCGGCTGGAGCCCTCCAAGTGTGCACAATTCCCAGACCTCAGGGCTTCTTCACGTAGGCTCCCCCTTTAGCTTGGTGGACCGTGAGTTGCTTGGACGTTGCTTCTTCGTGCACCTCCAAACTACTGGAAAATGTTGTTCGTCACACCCTTGCTTGCTGGACCATGTACCTCCATTTGCTGCCCGTCACCCTATGCTCCAATACTCACACCACTTCCAAGCTGCTGGACCTGCTTTATTGTTCGTCACCCCTACTGGGCAGCTTCTTGATGGACAAATTTATGAACACCAAAATATGATGTCACAAACTTGTTTTTCAATCGGCAAGTGTGACGGAATCGTTCAAGTAATAAACTTGGTAAGACCAAGTATCGTTCTTCCCAAAGGACTCACGGCCTAGTTTAGTTGTGTGGTTTATTGATTAGCTAAGACTTAAAGACAAAATATTTGGATTTTATATGCAAAAGACGAAAATTAAATATGTATGCATGAAGTTTTGATCAATGGAAAAAGCAAAAGATAAACACTTTCAATGAAATATATGTATGAATATGTTGTTGGGGGTCAATTTCATCTTATCCACTCTCATATATTTTAGGAATTCAACATTCAAATCATCATTGTTAATGCCACTCTCTAAAGTACCTTTCAAGAAGGCTTCTCCCTAATCACGAGTTCATACAATTCCTAGCATTCCTAATGATCAGTTCATAAGTACAGGAGCTTAACGACAACCAATATAATATTGGGAGAAATTCCCCGGATCTAGACTTCCCCGTACGCGCCCGTATCGACAAAACCAATAATCATGCATCGAATGAGTTAAACAATGCAAGCATTACACAAAGAGGAAAAACCCTAACTAATGATGAAAGAAAGCATAGATCTTAATTAAAAGATGTAAAAACAGATTCCATATATGAGAGCTTCAAAAGATTACATTGATTCCCCAACAAACATACAGAGTTTAGTTCACCATATTCATGGTGAACCTAGATGAATTACAATGAAAGAATGAAAGATAAAACCCTAAAAAGGTGAAGAGGAAGCCTCAGCATCCAAGATCCTCCTTCAAAGGGGTGGAAGAGAGAGTGTTTGCTTCGTTCCAGCCAAAGATACCTAACCCTAGGAAACCCTAAAGCTTATATAGTATTCGTAAATTACAGAAAATTAGGTCCAAGCCCATTAAAGTGCCGCTCAGTGGTAAGTGCGTGTCACGTTTCTTCCCCTTAGCGGCCATTTTGCCCCTCAACGGTCCTCCCGTGAGGTCCTGAGTGCCGCTTAGCGGTAAACTGCCGCTGAGCGGTGACTTCGGCTTCTCCTTTTGCACTTTTTGATGTCTTTTCTGATTCCATATCTCTCCTTCTTCACTTCTTTCACCAAATTCACCTTAAAACCTGCACAAAAACACTGAAATCAAGCATAAACCTGTCCAGCTTTCTTATTTCTGAAAATATGAAGAAAAGCATGATTTCAAGCTAGTTTCTAAGTATAAAGATTGCTTTTAATATCAATTTTAAGCATGAAAATAACAGTTTTTCAACTGTTATTGATGGAAGACCATCTAAGACATACATTGGACCTCTTACTAGAGCCATGGCTAAGAGAGTTCAAGAGGAAGAAGGATCACTTAATATTTTGCTTCTATGGAAGGTGAATTATCTTAAACCTTCTTCTCTTAATTAAGCATGTTTACTTTGTTTTGTAGGATTAAATAAATTGGAGGGAGCAGCTGCCAACATGGCATTTGGCACGTGAAAGGAAGGCCTGGTTGGAGAAGCTTGCTGCCAAAGTCATATGCACCCAGCCAAAACCCCAAAATAGCCCAACGTTGGATGAGAAGATGCTTCAAACACGTGAGGAGCTGACCTGGAGCAAGGCATGGGATTTGCTGGAAGGATTTGGTGTTGCTGTTAGGCTTCCCATTTGAAATTAGGCGGGAGTTCAATTCAGAAAAGAGACCCATCTTCACTTATAAATAGGATGGTTTCTTCCTTGTATGGTACTTTAGAGCTATGCCCAAATGCTGAGAAATATATTCCAGTCTTGCATTCTGCTCTTGAGTCAAAATTGCTTGCTAATTCTTCATTTTCTCTCAAGCTTCCTTCCATTATATGAAGGCTTTCTGAGCTGAGAGGTTTCACTCATTTTACCTTGCTTCATTCAAACATCTCCATCACCATTTACTCCATCAATTCCGCTGCACACCAACACATCTACCACACCTCTGATCTAGGAGCTTCAGGCCACTGGTTTCCTCTGGAATTTGGCTCCATCAAGTGGTATCCAGAGCTTAGGTTCTCCACGCACCAAGGAGCTAAGCATTTCTTCTCATTCTGCAATTTAATTCTGCTGAATTCCATCCCTATTTCTGTTTTCTATTTCTGTTTCAGTTTTAATTCTGTGTCAGTTTTTGTTCTTTTAATTCTGTTTCTGTAATTTTGTTCCAGCCTTTAATTCTGTGTTCTTATAGTGTTTTATGTCCATTTTTCATTTTAAACGGTGAATCATTTCTTGTTTGAGTCAATTCCAGCTTTGAACTTTAAATTCTGTTTTGTCTAAAGTCTTGTGCAAACTACTGTTGCTGTTTTATAGTTGTCACTGTTTTGAAATTGTTTCTGTTGAGTTCTGTGCTTACCAGTGCTATACAAGCTGTTTGTTACCATCAGAGGCAGTGATGAGTTGATCTAGCCTTGGTAATATAGGCTGAAGCATCCAATAAGCCAAACTGGTTTTAAAATTCTGTTTAAATCTGATGCAGAATTTTGTTTGCTGTTCTAAATCATCAAATCTGTTTTCAGCTGGTTTTGGTTGATTCTAAAGCTTGATACAACATTGTTTAGTGTTGTTGAATGATGCTAAGAGTGTAGCCAACCATAACAAGCAATGAAATGCAATTTGCATAGCTTGGTTGTGCATAGACACTAGTCATTTGCTATTTCAGATTTAAATTTGGTTTATCACCGTGCCAATTTTCATTGCATAGTTTAATCTGAGTTTGGTCATGCTAAGCATCTTTAATTCCAGCTTAGATCTGTGTATTCACATTTCCTAGAGTCTTTTCCTTGCTGATTCAAACTTTGATTCCATAAAACTGAATTTGGTTGGTTATTTTGGTGCCATTTACTGCATAAGTGGTACAGCAGTAGGGAATTTCGAAAATCTGCTGTTTCCTTGCTGTTTTATAGCTTGAGCAAGTTTCAATTGATGGTTCAAAGTTGCTAGTACTGTTCATTTGGTCAAAACATGACTTATATGCAAATTTGCATTTGAAACCATCAATTTTTGAGTGAAAATGGAAGTGAAACAATGATTTTGAATTATAGGCAGTTACTAAGTTGTCTTAAGGTCTGAACATGTTCAAAATCATCATTAAAAATTGTTGAAACTGTCCAAACAAAGATTGAAACATTTCCATATAGTTTTGGATCTCAAACCACCAAAATTCAGTCTAATTTTTCTGGTGCAGTTCTGTTTTCCAGCTGCTGTTTGGTAATTTTGATGCAAAAAAAATTCATTACTGGAATGTGAAAAAACTGGTTCCATGATTAAAAAATGAAATAGATGACTCAAAGAAGTAATATCAAGTGATAAAAAGCTGTTGAACTGTGCAATCCAGATTACAGGCCCTGAAAAATCAAAATTCAAAAATCTGAAAGTCATTGGGGCATTTTATCAAACAGTTTTGAAAATTATCAAACAGTTTGCATTTGGAATCATTTCTGAACTGTGTTTGCGTTTTTTTTTTTGCTTTCTTAATCTGTTCTAGCACCTTTGGTAGGTTCCTTTTGTGTACTTGCTGTTTTTCCATACCTAGTTCATTTGTTTACCACATTTTTGGCTTCCAAAATTGTCAATTATTGCTGGAAAATGGTGTGGAAAACTGGTGCAGAATGGTAAATCTAGCTTGGTTTGTTTGAGTGGATTTAAGGTACTGATGTTGTCATTCCACCAACTCCTCAGCTGTTTCCTTTGAACTGTCTTGGTTCTTCTAGAATATGGAGACTCTATCTCTATCATCTCCTTTTCTTTGAAGCCCTTCACAACCCACAACTTGTTCTTGATTCTTACAGGTGAGCCAAGTTGGAGTCTTCTTTTCTCCCAGTCGCTATGAATTTCTTCTCCTCTTCCAGTCTCTTCTTCCTTAGGTACCTGAAACAACAAACAATGGTTACCTGCAACCTGGGGATTTTCATCTTTATGGCTAGTCATGGGTGCATCTTGAAATGCAGCTTTATAACTAGCCTCTTCCTCCTTTGCTTGCATCTCATCTTTGAAGACGTCTACCACCACTCTCTCCTCTCTGTCCTGGAGCACCACTATACCTTCATTTACATCAATGATAGCCCTGGCCGTTTTCATAAACGGTCTTCCAAGTATGATAGGTATCTTCTCTGTCTCCATCTTCATCACCACAAAGTCTACCTAGAACTGAAGTTTGCCAACACAAACTATAATGTCCTCTACAATCCCACATGGCACCTTTGAAGATCCATCGGCCATTACTATTTTAACCTTTGCAGGTTTCACTTTCACATTGCCGATTTGCTCCAGTAAAGAATGAGGTATCAAATTAACACTTGAACCTAAATCAAGGAGAGCTTTCTTTACCTTTTTCTTCCCTATGGTACAAGGGATAGAAAAACTGCCTGGATCTGATGCTTTAGGGGGGAATGACTCTTTTTTAACAGTTATACATTTCTTTGCTTCACACCTCTACGTCTTTTCTTTGTAGAGATGTTCTCATAAGATTTTGTGTAAACTGTGATTTTCTGTAGAATCTGCTCCCAAGGTGCATCATTATGCAACATCTTGAATAATTCTGTGAAATCCAATTGTTTCTCTTGATTTATTGGAAAAGGAAAGGTATTTTTGCTCTCTATTTCTCTTCTTTCTTCTGTTTCTCCTTCTTCTAACTCAATTATCTCTTCATTCACACTCTTTACCACCTTGCACTCTTCTCTGGGGTTAACCTCAGTATTAGCCCCAAAATTTCTATTTGCTCTTTCTTCCAATTGCTTGGTAATCTGACCCATTTGAATCTCCAAATTCTTTATAGCAGCTTCAGTGCTCTTTTAAGAAGATTCAGTTTTCTGTATGAATTGCTGAAGAGTTTCTTCCAACCTTATTGATCTTTCATTAAGCATAGATAACTGTTGCCAAAAGGTTGGTTGCTGCTGCTGCTTATTATATTGATTAGCTTGCCCAATTTGTCCTTGACCAATGCTTGGATGTGGTTTCCACCCTTGATTGTAATTCCCTTGACGGTATGGAAATTGATTAGCCATGAAATTAACATCCTCCATGGCTTCCACTGGAAAAGCACATTGACCATTGATATGGTCACCTCCACATAATTCGCACAACTGGGTTTGTACCTGTGCAGTAATTTTCAACTCTTTAGGTAATTGTTCAAGAGTTTTAGTCAGAGTTTCCAGCTGTTGAGTTAGAATTTTATTTTGAGCTAGCAAGGCATCATGTGTTTGTAATTGAAGAACCCTTTTTTGTTGCATAGGAGCTCCTCTCTCACTGTGCAGCTCATTATCACTAGTAGCCATGTTGTCATTGATTTCTATAGCTTCCTCTAGAGTTTTCCATTTGATATTTCCTCCTATTGAGGCGTCAAGCAGCAGCTTGGTTTGTGAACCAAGACCTCCAAGGAAAGTTAAGACTACTTCCTGTTCTTCAAAGCCATGCGTGGGTGTTTTTCTTAGTAGACTTTTGTATCTATCCCATGCATGCCCTAGTGATTCTTCCATGCCCTGCTTAAATGAAGATATCTCTTGCTTGCCTTTTGTCACCTTTGATTGTGGAAAGTACTTGTTCAAAAACTTTGTTACCACTGCTTCCCACTCTGTGAAACTTCCTTCTGGAAAAGAGTTCAACCAAAGCTTAGCATTGCCTCCCAATGAGAAAGGAAACAAACTAAGTTTGATTGCTTCGTCTGGCACCCCATTGATTTTCACTGTGTTGCAAATTTCATTAAATGTAGTAAGGTGCTCATATGGGCTTTCATGAGATAACCTATTAAATTGATTGCTCTTCACCAGTTGGATCAGTGCTGGTTTGACCTCCATATTGGCTGCATTGACTCTAGGTCTAGCTATGCTGTTAAAGTGTTGAGGTCCAGCTATATTGGTGTAATCAGCAAGAGTTCTTCTGATATTATTATTCTCCATATTTTCTGTGCTATTGTCAGAACCTTGTGGTGATGGTTGCAACAGAGTTTCCGGAGGAGGGAAAAGTTCTCTAGATGTTCTGATTCTTCTCCTCCGTCTACTGTCTTCTAATCCTTCAAGCAGAGGTTCTGTTGTTTTCTTGCTCCTAGTTCGAATTGCCTCCTGCATACACAAGAACACAAAACCCTAAAAAAGATTTGGTTAGCACAAAAAGATATAAGAGAAGATATAAGATTCAGAAAATAAAAACAGAAAACAGAAAAATAAAATAAAATCAAATAAAATACAAACTGAAAAATATAAACAGAAAAATAAAATAAAATAAAAAAATTCGAAATTTAAATTAAAAATAAAAAAAATAAGTCAAAGATAATCAATAATCACACAAATTAACCAGTTAAACCACGAGTCCCCGGCAACGGCGCCAAAAACTTGATGGACAAATTTATGAACACCAAAATATGATGTCACAAACTTGTTTTTCAATCGGCAAGTGTGACGGAATCGTTCAAGTAATAAACTTGGTAAGACCAAGTATCGTTCTTCCCAAAGGACTCACGGCCTAGTTTAGTTGTGTGGTTTATTGATTAGCTAAGACTTAAAGACAAAATATTTGGATTTTATATGCAAAAGACGAAAATTAAATATGTATGCATGAAGTTTTGATCAATGGCAAAAGCAAAAGATAAACACTTTCAATGAAATATATGTATGAATATGTTGTTGGGGGTCAATTTCATCTTATCCACTCTCATATATTTTAGGAATTCAACATTCAAATCATCATTGTTAATGCCACTCTCTAAAGTACCTTTCAAGAAGGCTTCTCCCTAATGTTCATACAATTCCTAGCATTCCTAATGATCAGTTCATAAGTACAGGAGCTTAACGACAACCAATATAATATTGGGAGAAATTCCTCGGATCTAGACTTCCCCATACGAGCCCGTATCGACAAAACCAATAATCATGCATCGAATGAGTTAAACAATGCAAGCATTACACAAAGAGGAAAAACCCTAACTAATGATGAAAGAAAGCATAGATCTTAATTAAAAGATGTAAAAACAGATTCCATATATGAGAGCTTCAAAAGATTACATTGATTCCCCAACAAACATACAGAGTTTAGTTCACCATATTCATGGTGAACCTAGATGAATTACAATGAAAGAATGAAAGATAAAACCCTAAAAAGGTGAAGAGGAAGCCTCAGCATCCAAGATCCTCCTTCAAAGGGGTGGAAGAGAGAGTGTTTGCTTCGTTCCAGCCAAAGATAGCTAACCCTAGGAAACCCTAAAGCTTATATAGTATTCGTAAATTACAGAAAATTAGGTCCAAGCCCATTAAAGTGCCGCTCAGCGGTAAAATACCGCTCAGCGGTAAGTGCGTGTCACGTTTCTTCCCCTCAGCGGCCATTTTGCCCCTCAGCGGTCCTCCCGTGAGCTCCTGAGTGCCGCTCAGCGGTAAACTGCCGCTGAGTGGTGACTTTGGCTTCTCCTTTTGCACTTTTTGATGTCTTTTCTGATTCCATATCTCTCCTTCTTCACTTCTTTCACCAAATTCACCTTAAAACCTGCACAACAACACTGAAATCAAGCATAAACCTGTCCAGCTCTCTTATTTCTGAAAATATGAAGAAAAGCATGATTTCAAGCTAGTTTCTAAGTATAAAGATTGCTTTTAATATCAATTTTAAGCATGAAAATAACAGTTTTTCAACTGTTATCACTTCTCTCCTAGACGTGCTGGACTTGCAACCAAGCTGCTGGATGCGGACGTGGCTGCTTTTTTTTCTTTGCTATTCAATAAAGCCAAGCTGTTGTATTCCCTGTTTAAGAGTGTTGGGAGGTTTTAGCACTGTCCAATTATCAATTCCTAGCCACCACAAGTACCCAACAGCAAGCAAATGCAAACAGATTAGAAATCACTCAAACAATAAGCATTGGACTGACATAGGGGAGTAAAAAAAATACTGGGAACAGCACAGAACGAATTTAAACAAAATAAAAACTATACGTGAAAATAGACATCCATACGAAACTATGAAAAAAAAATTGCATGGAAAACGGATAAGAATTGAACTCAAACGAGGACACACAAGTTGACACAACATTCACGCAGCACTGTGCGAAAATTGAAATGACTGAGATGCATTGGGCTCAATTGCCATTTCTCATTTAACCTTCATATGTCCCAAATTGTATCTCCAAATTTTCCTTGTAAAATAATTATCTCAGATAATTCAAATTAGTTAAAATAAGAATTTCCGATCAAATTTAGCACAATTAGCAAAAATAGGATAATACTGTACATTCAAGCACAATTCCTTGATTAAATCCAGTACAATAAACTAAGTGAAATCAATAAAATATTGATTCATCAGGGTGCCAGACGAAGCTATCAAACTTAGCTTGTTTCCTTTCTCATTGGGAGGCAATGCTAAGCTTTGGTTGAATTCTTTCCCAGAAGAAAGTTTCACAGAGTGGGAAGCAGTGGTCACAAAATTTTTAAACAAGTACTTCCCACAATCTAAGGTGACAAAAGGCAAGCAAGAGATTTCTTCATTTAAGCAGGGCATGGAAGAATCACTGGGGCATGCATGGGACAAATACAAAAGCTTGCTAAGAAAAACACCCACGCATGGCTTTGAAGATCAGGAAGTAGTCTTAACTTTCCTTGGAGGGCTGATAACAGTTGAAAAACTGTTATTTGTATGATTAAAATTGACACTAAAAGCAACCTTTACACTTAGAAACTAGCTTGAAATCATGCTTTTCTTTATATTTTTGGAAATAAGAGAGCTGGACAGGTTTATGCTTGATTTCAGTGTTCAGGTTTTAAGGTGAATTTGGTGAAAGAAGTGAAGAAGGAGAGAGTTGAAATCAGAAAAGACAACAAAAAGTGCAAAAAGGAGAAGCCGAAGTCACCGCTCAGCGGCAGTTTACCGCTGAGCGGCACTCTGGAAGTCACGTGAGGTCCGCTGAGGGGCAAAATGGCCGCTGAGGGGAGAAAACAAGTCACGCACTCACCGCTGAGCGGCACTTTAATGGGCTTGGACTTGACTTTTTGTAATTTACGAATGATATATAAACTTTAGGGTTTCCTAGGGTTAGGCATCTCTGGCTGGAACGAAGAAAACACTCTCTCTTCCACCCCTTTGAAGGAGGATCTTGGATGCTGAGGCTTCCTCTTCACCATTTTAGGGTTTATTCTTTCATTCTTTCATTGTAATTCATCTAGGTTCACCATGAATATGGTGAACTAAACTCTGTATGTTTGTTGGGGAATCAATGTAATCTTGTGAAACTCTCAAATATGGAATCTGTTTTTATATCTTTTAATTAAGACTTATGCTTTCTTTTCATCATTAGTTAGGGTTTTTCCTCTTTGCTTAATGCATGCATTGTTTAACTCATTCGATGCATGATTATTGGTTTTGTCGATACGGGCACGTACGGGGAAGTCTAGATCCGGGGAATTTCTCCCAATATGATATTGGTTGTCGTTAAGCTCCTGCACTTATGAACTGATCATTAGGAATGCTAGGAATTGTATGAACTCGTGATTAGGGAGAAGCCTTCTAGAAAGGTACTTTAGAGAGTGGCATTAACAATGATGATTTGATTGTTGAATTCCTAAAATATATGAGAGTGGATAAGATGAAATTGACCCCCAACAACATATTCATACATTAATATCATTGAAAGTGTTTATCTTTTGCTTTTTGCCATTGATCAAAATTCATGCATACATGTTTATTTTCTGTCTTGCATCTTAAACCCCAATTATTTCGTTTGTAAGTCTTAGTTAATCAAGAAACCACATAACTAAACTAGGTCGTGAGTCATTTGGGAAGAACGATACTTGGTCTAACCAAGTTTATTACTTGAACGATTCGGTCATACTTGCCGATTGAAAACAAATTTGTGACATCATAATTTGGTTTCATAAATTTGTCCATCAAGTTTTTGGCGCCGTTGCCGGGGACTCTGGTTTAACTGGTTAATTTGTGTGATTATTGATTATCTTTGACTTATTTTTTTTTCTATTTTTTTAATTTAAATTTCGAATTTATTTTATTTTATTTTATTTTCTGTTTTTCTGTTTTAGTTTGTATTTTATTGGATTTTATTTTATTTTATTTTATTTTTCTGTTTTTCTGTTTTTCTGTTTTCTGTTTTTATTTTCTGAATCTTATATCTTTTTGTGCTAACCAAATCTTTTCTAGGGTTTTGTGTTCTTGTGTATGCAGGAGGCAATTCGAACTAGGAGCAAGAAAACAACAGAACCTCTGCTTGAAGGATTAGAAGACAGTAGACGGAGGAGAAGAATCAGAACATCTAGAGAACTTTTCCCTCCTCCGGAAACTCTGTTGCAACCATCACCACAAGGTTCTGACAATAGCACAGAAAATATGGAGAATAATAATATCAGAAGAACTCTTGCTGATTACACCAATATAGCTGGACCTCAACACTTTAACAGCATAGCTAGACCTAGAGTCAATGCAGCCAATATGGAGGTCAAACCAGCACTGATCCAACTGGTGAAGAGCAATCAATTTAATGGGTTATCTCATGAAAGCCCATATGAGCACCTTACTACATTTAATGAAATTTGCAACACAGTGAAAATAAATGGGGTGCCAGACGAAGCAATCAAACTTAGTTTGTTTCCTTTCTCATTGGGAGGCAATGCTAAGCTTTGGTTGAACTCTTTTCCAGAAGGAAGTTTCACAGAGTGGGAAGCAGTGGTAACAAAGTTTTTGAACAAGTACTTTCCACAATCAAAGGTGACAAAAGGCAAGCAAGAGATATCTTCATTTAAGCAGGGCATGGAAGAATCACTGGGGCATGCATGGGATAGATACAAAAGTCTGCTAAGAAAAACACCCACGCATGGCTTTGAAGAATAGGAAGTAGTCTTAACTTTCCTTGGAGGGCTTGGTTCACAAACCAATATGATGCTTGATGCCTCAGCAGGAGGCAATATTAAATGGAAAACTCCAGAGGAAGCTATAGAAATCATTGACAACATGGCTACTAGTGATAATGAGCTCAACAGTGAAAGAGGAGCTCCTATGCAACAAAAAGGTGTTCTCCAATTACAAACACATGATGCCTTGCTAGCTCAAAATAAAATTCTAACTCAACAGCTGGAGACTCTGACTAAAACTCTTGCACAATTACCTAAAGAGTTGAAAACTGCTGCACAGGTACAAACCCAATTGTGCGAATTATGTGGAGGTGATCATATCAATGGTCAATGTGCTTTTCCAGTGGAAGCCTTGGAGGATGTTAATTTCATGGCTAATCAATTTCCATACCGTCAAGGGAATTACAATCAAGGGTGGAAACCACATCCAAGCATTGGTCAAGGACAAACTGGGCAAACAAATCAATATAATAAGCAGCAGCAACCAACCTTTTGGCAACAGTTATCTATGCTTAATGAAAGATCAACAAGGTTGGAAGAAACTCTTCAGCAATTCATACAGAAAACTGAATCTTCTCAAAAGAGCACTGAAGCTGCTATAAAGAATTTGGAGATTCAAATGGGTCAGATTACCAAGCAATTGGAAGAAAGGTGATAACAGTTGAAAAACTATTATTTTCATGATTAAAATTGACACTAAAAGCAACCTTTACACTTAGAAACTAGCTTGAAATCATGCTTTTCCTCATGTTTTTAGAAATAAGAGAGCTGGTGATGAGTCAATATTTTCTCAATTTCACTTAGCTTATTGTACCGAAATTAATCAGGGAATTGTGCTTAAATGTCCAGTATTTTCCCATTTTTCTTAATTGTGCTTAATTTGATCGGAAATTCGAATTTTAATTAATTTGAATTATTTGAGCTAATTATTTGCATTATTAATTGTAGGAAAATTTTTGGAAATATAATTTGGGACATTTAGAGGCTAAATGAGTGAGGAGGTGTGAATTTCATATTTGGGGGTGCACTTGGAGATGTGTATGTTGCTTGCTGGAACGAAAAACACAACATTCCGGCCCACACTTGGCTGCACACATCCAGCAAGCTTGAAAGCAACCTCACACGCGGAAGGCAATTGGCCCAGGTGTCCACGGGAATTGAAGCACACGGCCCACACTTTGGAGGTGGCATCCAGCATTGGAGAAAGGAGATACGTACGCTGGGAAGTAAGCACACGGGAGCCCAATAGAGCAGCCTTCACGGTCCAGCTTCATTCACGCATCCACAGCAGCAGTGCATCCAGTAGCGTCCAGGAGGCATCACACGTGAAGGAGCTTCACGGTCCAGCAGAGAAAAGCAGTTTGGGGGTGCACATCCAGCATCCAGCACGCAAGAGTAATGGGCTGATTCAACTGGGAGCTTCATGCGGAGATTGGGAAGAAGTAGGAGGTGCAGCCAGCAAATTAGAAAACACACACACGGCCTAGGGCAACCAGCGACAATAGAAAAGAGGGGAAGAGCTTGAGAAAGAGGAGGCCACCAAGGATGGAGGGCTACGGCTGAAGTGGAGGAGTGTTTGGAAGAGAACGGTAGCAGCTTTGGAGGCATTGGTTTTCGGCTGGAAGGAGAGGAGACACACGTCGGCAACAGCCACAATGAAGAAAAGCACACGCTGATTGATTGAAGTAGCACAGCCTGTCACGTCCAGCGGAGGATGTATTTTTATTTGAATGGTTTTGGCTTTGAGAATGGGAAGTGCATACGGTGTGATAGAATGAAAAAAAAAAGGGTTTTTTTTGTTGAAGTAGCGTGGACCGAGAAGGAGTTATACATATATATATATATACATATATATATATATATATATATATATATATATATATATATAATATACATGTTGAATACTGTTATTTCACAAATACATTTCAGATTGGATTTCAGTTTTAAGTTAATGCATTGAGTCGTGTTTCTTTTAAGTTAATAGCCATCATTACGCAAGTTTGGTTAATACCATTAATATTCAAGTGTTTTCTTCTTGTGGTGATGAATTGCTTTTGATGTTTAGCTTATAACATTGTGCATTTAATGTTTCAGTTTAAGTGTTGCATTTTTAATAGTTTTAGTTATATTTGGATATTTATCTCTTGCATTGTTTAGTTTATTTTTCAATTCACTGTGATGTCTATTATTTCAGTTTACTCTTTCCGTTCACTATGTTGCCTATTTTGTTCGAGTTTTTTTATTTTCCTACATTTACAATTTCCTCAACTGTTTTAGAAACCGTTCGGTCATGTGTAGGACCGTTCGGTCTTAATGTTTTGTTCATTTGTTTCAATGTTTTCCATTATGTTCGGTCGTGTTTAAGTCCCAGTTTTAATTTAGTTCGTTTCTAATCACAAAAAACTATTTCAAAACCCCCCCCCCCACTTCGTGTTTGATCTGAGACTGAACCCCAATTTGGTCCTTGAGAGACGACCTAGGAGTCACTTCCTAGCACTATACTGCATTCTTTTATGCACAACTTTTGTGGGAGGCGCGTCCCTCTTCATCAGCTGGACAGGTTTATGCTTGATTTCAGTGTTTTTGTGCAGGTTTTAAGGTGAATTTGGTGAAAGAAGTGAAGAAGGAGAGAGATGAAATCAGAAAAGACAATAAAAAGTGCAAAAGGAGAAGCCGAAGTCACTGCTCAGCGGCAGTTTACCGCTGAGCGGCACTCAGGAGCTTGCGGGAGGTCCGCTGAGGGGCAAAATGGCCGCTGAGGGGAGCAAACAAGTCACGCACTCACCGCTGAGCGGTATTTTACCGCTGAGCGGCACTCAGGAGCTTGCGGGAGGTCCGCTGAGGGGCAAAATGGCCGCTGAGGGGAGCAAACAAGTCACGCACTCACCGCTGAGCGGTATTTTACCGCTGAGCGGCATTTTAATGGGCTTGGACTTGACTTTTTGTAATTTACGAATCATATATAAGCTTTAGGGTTTCCTAGGGTTAGGCATCTCTGGCTGGAACGAAGCAAACACTCTCTCTTCCACCCCTTTGAAGGAGGATCTTGGATGCTGAGGCTTCCTCTTCACCTTTTTAGGGTTTATTCTTTCATTCTTTCATTGTAATTCATCTAGGTTCACCATGAATATGGTGAACTAAACTCTGTATGTTTGTTGGGGAATCAATGTAATCTTGTGAAACTCTCATATATGGAATCTGTTTTTACATCTTTTAATTAAGACTTATGCTTTCTTTCATCATTAGTTAGGGTTTTTCCTCTTTGCTTAATGCTTGCATTGTTTAACTCATTCGATGCATGATTATTGGTTTTGTCGATACGGGCACGTACGGGGAAGTCTAGATCCGGGGAATTTCTCCCAATATGATATTGGTTGTCGTTAAGCTCCTGCACTTATGAACTGATCATTAGGAATGCTAGGAATTGTATGAACTCGTGATTAGGGAGAAGCCTTCTGGAAAGGTACATTAGAGAGTGGCATTAACAATGATGATTTGAATGTTGAATTCCTAAAATATATGAGAGTGGATAAGATGAAATTGACCCCCAACAACATATTCATATCTATAATTCATTGAAAGTGTTTATCTTTTGATTTTTGCCATTGATCAAAATTCATGCATACATGTTTATTTTCTGTCTTGCATTTTAAACCCCAAATATTTCGTTTGTAAGTCTTAGTTAATCAAGAAACCACATAACTAAACTAGGCCGTGAGTCCTTTGGGAAGAACGATACTTGGTCTAACCAAGTTTATTACTTGAACGATTCGGTCATACTTGCCGATTGAAAACAAGTTTGTGACATCATAATTTGGTGTTCATAAATTTGTCCATCAAGTTTTTGGCGCCGTTGCCGGGGACTCGTGGTTTAACTGGTTAATTTGTGTGATTATTGATTATCTTTGACTTATTTTTTTATTTTATTTTTAAATTTCGAATTTATTTTATTTTATTTTATTTTTCTGTTTTTTGTTTTTCTATTTTTTATTTTTATTTTTTGAATATTATATCTTCTCTTATATCTTTTTGTGCTAACCAAATCTTTTCTAGGGTTTTGTGTTCTTGTGTATGCAGGAGGCAATTTGAACTAGGAGCAAGAAAACAACAGAACCTCTGCTTGAAGGATTAGAAGACAGTAGACGGAGGAGAAGAATCAGAACATCTAGAGAACTTTTCCCTCCTCCGGAAGCTCTGTTGCAACCATCACCACAAGGTTCTGACAATAGCACAGAAAATATGGAGAATAATAATATCAGAAGAACTCTTGCTGATTACACCAATATAGCTGGACCTCAACACTTTAACAGCATAGCTAGACCTAGAGTCAATGCAGCCAATATGGAGGTCAAACCAGCACTGATCCAACTGGTGAAGAGCAATCAATTTAATGGGTTATCTCATGAAAGCCCATATGAGCACCTTACTACATTTAATGAAATTTGCAACACAGTGAAAATAAATGGGGTGCCAGACGAAGCAATCAAACTTAGTTTGTTTCCTTTCTCATTGGGAGGCAATGCTAAGCTTTGGTTGAACTCTTTTCCAGAAGGAAGTTTCACAGAGTGGGAAGCAGTGGTAACAAAGTTTTTGAACAAGTACTTTCCACAATCAAAGGTGACAAAAGGCAAGCAAGAGATATCTTCATTTAAGCAGGGCATGGAAGAATCACTGGGGCATGCATGGGATAGATACAAAAGTCTGCTAAGAAAAACACCCACGCATGGCTTTAAAGAAGAATAAGTAGTCCTAACTTTCCTTGGAGGTCTTGGTTCACAAACTAAGATGATGCTTCATGCCTCAGCAGGAGGAAACATTAAATGGAAAACTCCAGAGGAAGCAACTGAAATTATTGAAAATATGGCTACTAATGACAATGAACTCAACATTGAAAAAGGAGATGTTAGTCAGAAGGAGTTGTTACAATCAAATGAGGCTTTGCTTATTCAAAATAGAATTATCGCTCAACAGCTTGAAGAAGTAACTATGAAACTTTCTCAAATACCACAGGAAATACAACAGGTCTCAATGGTTCAAGTGCAACAACAAAAATGGCAGATGCAATTTACTCCAGTTGAGAAAACAACAAAGCTTGAAGAGACTTTCCAAAGATTCTTGAAGACAAATGCGTCTTATTGTCATAATGTGGATGTTGCATTTAAAAAAATGGAGGTTTATGTTGAGAGAATTGTTGACGAGATGAAACATGATAATCTTGGAAAGGAGTGTAAAACTGTTGTGACTAGAAGTGGTAGAGTGTTAGAGGAGAGACAAAAAGAAAGAGAAGAGAAAGAAAATGAGAGTGAGAGTGAAAAAGAAACATGTGAGTGGAAAGAAAGAGTTGAGAGAGAGAAAAAGGAAAAAGAAGAAGAGGAGAGGAGAAAAAAAAAAGAGAGAGAAGAGAGAGAGGAGAGACAGAAAGAAAAAGAGTATGAAAAGCCACTTCCTTATCCAAAGAGTTATTCAAGGAAGGAGAAAGAAAAGCAGTTGGAAAGATTCATGGAATTGTTTAAGAAGTTGGAGATCACTATACCATTCTCTGAAGCATTGCAACAGATGCCAGCATATGCGAAATTTTTGAAGGAACTCCTCACAAAGAAACACAAGTACATTGAGAAGGAAACTATCAATATACAGGGCAACTGCAGTGCAATCATACAGAAACTACCTCCTAAACTTAAAGATCCAGGAAGCTTCACTATTCCATGCACCATAGGAGATGTGAAAGTTGGAAGAGCATTGATTGATTTGGGAGCTAGCATTAATCTAATGCCGCTATCCATGTGCAGAACAATTCAGGGGCTGGAAATTAAACCAACCAGAATGGCTCTTCAATTGGCGGACAGGTCTCTTAAGTATCCATATGGAGTGGTTGAAGATGTTCTAGTGAAGGTTGATAAATTTGTATTCCCAGTGGATTTTATTGTGATGGAGATGGAAGGAACTAGTGATGTTCCTCTTATTCTTGGGAGACCTTTTATGAAGACTGCTAGAGTTTTGATTGATGTAGAGAATGGTAAGCTTAAATTGAGAGTTGATGATGAAGAAGTCACTTTTGACGTATCCAAGGCCATGACATATCCAAATGATGACAAAGCATGTTTTCAATTTGATGAACTTGACGAAGTTTGTATGGTGCAAGAAAGGATGGTGCGAAATATTTCTCCATTAGAAAAAACTCTCATTGATTCATGTGAAGATTTAGAGGAAGAAGAAGAGAAATTGATTGATGAATGTCTGATGGACTTGGAAACATTGAAAAAGAGTCCAGAGGAAGATCCAATATTTGAAATAATTGATAAGGAAGAAACAGTCAAAACACAGACACCAGAATTAAAAGGATTGCCATCACATCTGAAATATGTGTTTCTAGAAGAAGATGGAACAAAGCCAGTCATCATCAATAACTCTTTATCTCTACAAGAAGAAGAGCAATTGATAGAAATTCTGAAAGCCAACAAAGAAGCAATTGGGTGGTCAATATCAGATCTCAAAGGTATTAGCCCAACTTACTGCATGCACAAAATTTTTATGGAAGAAGATTATAAACCAAGTGCTCAACCACAGAGAAGGTTAAATCCTGTTATGAAGGAGGTTGTCAGAAAAGAAGTGTTGAAACTGTTAGAAGCTGGTATCATCTATCCAATCTCTGACAGTGAATGGGTGAGTCCAGTACAGGTGGTTCCAAAGAAAGGTGGGATGACAGTAATTTATAATGATAAGAATGAACTTATTCCTACTCGGACAGTTACTAGTTGGCGTATGTGCATTGATTACAGGAAGCTGAATAAAGCTACTAGGAAAGATCATTTTCCTCTTCCTTTCATGGATCAGATGCTAGAAAGGTTATCAGGGCAGGCTTTCTATTGTTTTCTAGATGGATATTCTGGATATAATCAAATTGTGGTGGATCCAAAAGACCAGGAGAAGACGGCTTTTACTTGTCCTTTTGGTATCTTTGCGTATAGAAAGATGCCTTTTGGATTATGTAATGCTCCAGCTACGTTTCAGAGGTGTATGCAGGCAATCTTTGCGGATCTTTTAGAAAAATGCATTGAAGTATTCATGGATGATTTCTCAGTTTTTGGAAATTCTTTCCAAAGATGTTTGGCTAATTTGAACACTGTCCTCAAAAGATGTGTTCAGACAAATCTTGTTTTGAATTGGGAAAAATGTCATTTCATGGTAACTGAAGGAATTGTATTGGGGCATAAAATTTCTGCAAAAGGAATTGAGGTAGACAAAGCTAAAGTAGAAGTCATTGAGAAACTACCTCCACCAACAAATGTAAAGGGGATTAGAAGTTTTCTTGGTCATGCTGGGTTTTATAGAAGATTTATCAAGGATTTCTCAAAAATTGCTAAACCATTGAGTAATCTTTTGATAAAGGATGCACCTTTTGTGATGAATGAAGATTGTTTGAAAGCTTTTGAGACATTGAAGAAGAAGTTAGTGTCAGCTCCAGTAATTGTAGCACCAGATTGGAATCAAAACTTTGAATTAATGTGTGATGCAAGTGATTATGCAATAGGAGTTGTCCTTGGCCAGCGGAAAGAACAAAAGTTTCATCCAATTTATTATGCTAGCAAGGTTCTGAATGATGCTCAATTGAATTATGCTACAACCGAGAAAGAATTTCTTGCTATTGTGTATGCTCTAGAGAAATTTAGACCTTATCTTATTGGGTCCAAGGTAACTGTCTATACAGATCATGCAGCTATTAAATATTTGTTGACAAAACCAGATTCTAAGCCACGTCTGATTAGATGGGTTTTACTATTGCAAGAATTTGATGTAGACATCCGTGATAAGAAAGGAAGTGAAAACTTAATTGCTGATCATTTGTCACGATTAGTCAACAATGAAGTCACTAGCAAGGAGTCTGAAATCTGGGAATCTTTTTCAGATGAATCACTCATTATATTCAGCAGAGACCCTGGTTTGCTGATATGGCTAATTTCAAAGCTGCAAGGGTCATGCCGGAAGACTTAACCTGGCAACAAAGAAAGAAATTTTTGCATGATGCCAAGCAATTTGTATGGGATGATCCTTATTTGTTCAAAATTGGAGCAGATAATCTTCTGAGGAGATGTGTTACAAATGAAGAAGCAGAAGGAATTCTCTGGCATTGTCATGATTCACCTTATGGAGGACATTTTAATGGAGAAAGAACAACAGCAAAAGTCCTTCAATCAGGATTTTATTGGCCAACTTTGTTTAAAGATGCTCATAATCATGCTAGAAATTGTGACAAATGTCAAAGAGCAGGAACAATCACTAAACGTCATGAGATGCCTTTACAAGGTATTTTAGAGGTTGAGGTTTTTGATTGTTGGGGTATTGACTTTGTTGGACCCTTCCCTCCATCTTTCAACAATGAATATATTCTGGTAGCAGTGGATTATGTGAGTAAATGGGTGGAAGCATTAGCTTGTCCTAAAAATGATGCTAGCACGGTAATTAAATTCCTGAAGAGGCAGATATTCTCACGTTTTGGCACTCCAAGAGTGTTGATCAGTGATGGAGGATCTCATTTTTGCAATTATCAGCTAGAGAAAGTACTCAAACACTATGGAGTAAAACATAAGGTAGCTGCACCTTATCATCCACAAACCAATGGACAAGCTGAGGTATCTAACAGGGAGATAAAAAGGATCCTGGAAAAAATAGTGACTTCATCAAGAAAGGATTGGTCTCTCAAATTGGATGATGCTTTTTGGGCTTATAGGACAGCAATGAAGACGTCTATGGGATTATCACCATTTCAATTAGTCTATGGGAAAGCATGCCATTTTCCTGTAGAATTGGAGCATAAAGCATTATGGGCTTTGAAATTCTTGAATTTTGATCCTTATGAAACTAAATGCACACGCAGACGGCAGATTTTGGAGCTTGAAGAAATGCGATTACATGCATATGATTCATCCAAGGCTTACAAAGACAAAATTAAATTTTATCATGACAGAAAGTTGGTGAATAGAGTTTTCAATCCAGGACAACAGGTGTTATTGTTCAATTCAAGATTGAAGATATTTCCTGGGAAGCTGAAGTCAAAATGGTCAGGACCATATGTGATAAAAGAAGTGCATCCGCATGGAGCAATTGAAATATTTAATCCAGTTGCTGCTGATCCACAAAGAAGTTGGGTGGTGAATGGTCAACGTCTCAAACCTTATCTAGGGGGAGAGGTGCAACAATTTTCCACAATGATGTTGTTGGTTGATCCTTGAAAGTTTGGGTCAGGCTCGTGACGTTAAACAAGCGCTCACTGGGAGGCAACCCAGTGTTTTGTAAGTATTATCTGTTTTTAGATTAGGGTTTCATATACTCTATTGAACACCTGGTTTGTTGTGATGGTTTGTTATTAAATGTGATTGTATGATAAGTAATGCGGAATGATGCTTATGATTGATTGATGTTGAGATGATGTGCACATTAAAATGCTTATATAGGTGATTCACAAGCTTTGTGAACAAATGCATGATATCATGATTGTGATTGTGAAATTAAGCAGGATGTGTATGTCAAATGTGAATGAGCTTATATGTGAGATTTTGAGCTCCAGAGTTGTTATTGTTGAATGCTATTACTTTGAAAGCATGAATGGTTTTGCCCAGGTTTTCTATGATTGAATCAATTGCTTGTTTTGCATCACATGATCAAGGCCATTTGTTGAAAACCTTTTTATTGGCCAAATTCATAAAATTAGCCCACTAAAAGAGAATACTGTGTGTTCTATCCTTTGAACCCTTAGCCTTGAATATACACTGAAAACCCTTAGTTGAAAATCTTTACCTTGAGTTAAGTAGAAGATCTTGTGTGGTATTGTTAAATGTTCAAGTTTGGGGTTGTTGGGAAAACATGAAAAGCATTGAGCTAAGAGCTAAAAAGTAAGAATATGCAAAGAAAAAGAAAAGAAAAGAAAAAGAAGTAAAGCTCAATGCAAAGGCAAAAAGAAAGTTGGGAATGAATAAGATGATTGTGTTGTTATGATTCTATTAACTCAAGGATTTTGTGATCCAGAAAAATCAATTTTCTTGTTAGCCCAGCCACATTATAAGCCATAGAAAAGTCCTTGTGATGATGCATGCTAGTGAATGTTTTTGATTGTGGTAAAATGAAAGGCAAAGTTAATTCATGTGACAGTGTAATAATAGAGTGAATGAGTGATTACCTCTTATACACTTGTGTGTGAGTGAAACACTTTACCTAGTGAGGAAATATTCCATTAGCACATGAACATCCATGCTTAATTGATTGGTTATTCATGAAAAAGAGCATTTGTTGGGTATTAACTGATTTTGTGAAACACTAAAGCATGTGCACATCTTGATTGAAATCTTGATTATAAGTGATTAATGTTTTTACTTATCTTGAAAAGAGGATTTTTGAATGAGTGAACCATCATATGAATTGGTTGAAGATTGAGTTACATCTTATTTGCTTGAGGACAAGCAAAGTTTTAAGTTTGGGGTTGTGATAACACTTGAAAAACTGTTATTTTCATGATTAAAATTGACACTAAAAGCAACCTTTACACTTAGAAACTAGCTTGAAATCATGCTTTTCCTCATGTTTTTAGAAATAAGAGAGCTGGACAGGTTTATGCTTGATTTCAGTGTTTTTTTGCAGGTTTTAAGGTGAATTTGGTGAAAGAAGTGAAGAAGGAGAGAGATGAAATCAGAAAAGACAATAAAAAGTGCAAAAGGAGAAGCCAAAGTCACCGCTCAGCGGCAGTTTACCGCTGAGCGGCACTCAGGAGCTTGCGGCACTCAGGAGCTTGCGGGAGGTCCGCTGAGGGGCAAAATGGCCGCTGAGGGGAGCAAACAAGTCACGCACTCACCGCTGAGCGGTATTTTACCGCTGAGCGGCACTCAGGAGCTTCCGGGAGGTCCGCTGAGGGGCAAAATGGCCGCTGAGGGGAGCAAACAAGTCACGCACTCACTGAGCGGCATTTTAATGGGCTTGGACTTGACCTTTTGTAATTTACGAATGATATATAAGCTTTAGGGTTTCCTAGGGTTAGGCATCTCTGGCTGGAACGAAGCAAACACTCTCTCTTCCACCCCTTTGAAGGAGGATCTTGGATGCTGAGCCTTCCTCTTCACCTTTTTAGGGTTTATTCTTTCATTCTTTCATTGTAATTCATCTAGGTTCACCATGAATATGGTGAACTAAACTCTGTATGTTTGTTGGGGAATCAATGTAATCTTGTGAAACTCTCATATATGGAATCTGTTTTTACATCTTTTAATTAAGACTTATGCTTTCTTTCATCATTAGTTAGGGTTTTTCCTCTTTGCTTAATGCTTGCATTGTTTAACTCATTCGATGCATGATTATTGGTTTTGTCGATACGGGCACGTACGGGGAAGTCTAGATCCGGGGAATTTCTCCCAATATGATATTGGTTGTCGTTAAGCTCCTGCACTTATGAACTGATCATTAGGAATGCTAGGAATTGTATGAACACGTGATTAGGGAGAAGCCTTCTCGAAAGGTACATTAGAGAGTGGCATTAACAATGATGATTTGAATGTTGAATTCCTAAAATATATGAGAGTGGATAAGATGAAATTGACCCCCAACAACATATTCATATCTATAATTCATTGAAAGTGTTTATCTTTTGATTTTTGCCATTGATCAAAATTCATGCATACATGTTTATTTTCTGTCTTGCATTTTAAACCCCAAATATTTCGTTTGTAAGTCTTAGTTAATCAAGAAACCACATAACTAAACTAGGCCGTGAGTCCTTTGGGAAGAACGATACTTGGTCTAACCAAGTTTATTACTTGAACGATTCGGTCATACTTGCCGATTGAAAACAAGTTTGTGACATCATAATTTGGTGTTCATAAATTTGTCCATCAAAAGGCCAAATAGAAATTTTGGGGCTAATACTGAGGTTAACCCCAGAGAAGAGTGCAAAGTGGTAAAGAGTGTGAATGAAGAGATAATTGAGTTAGAAGAAGGAGAAACAGAAGAAAGAAGAAAAATAGAGAGCAAAAATATTTTTCCTTTTCCAATAAATCAAGGGAAACAAATGGACTTCACAGAATTATTCAGAATGGTGGATAATGAAGCACCTTGGGAACAGATTTTACAGAAAATTGCAGTTTACACAAAATCTGATGAAGAAATCTCTACAAAGAAGAGACGTAGAGATGATGAGGCAAAAGAGTGTATAACTGTTAAGAAAGAGTCATTCCCTCCTAAAGCATCAGATCCAGGCAGTTTTTCTATCCCTTGTACTATATGGAAGAAAAAGGTAAAGAAAGCTCTCCTTGATTTAGGTTCAAGTGTTAACTTGATGCCTTATTCTTTACTGGAGCAAATCGGCAATGTTAAAGTGAAACCTACAAAGGTTAAAATAGTAATGGCCGATGGATCTTCAAAGGAGCCATGTGGGATTGTAGAGGACATTATAGTTTGTGTTGGCAAACTTCAGTTCTTGGCAGACTTTGTGGTGATGAAGATGGAGACTGAGAAGATACCTATCATACTTGGAAGACCGTTTATGAAAACGGCCAGGGCTATCATAGATGTAAATGAAGGTATAGTGGTGCTCCAGGACAGAGAGGAGAGAGTGGTGGTAGATGTCTTCAAAGATGAGATGCAAGCAAAGGAGGAAGAAGCTAGTTATAAAGCTGCATTTCGAGATGCACCCATGACTAGCCGTAAAGAAGAAAATCTTGAGTTTTCAGGTAACCATTGTTTGTTGTTTCAGGTACCCAAGGAAGAAGAGATTGGAAGAGGAGAAGAAATTCCTAGAGAATGGAAGAAAAGAAGACTCCAACTTGGCACACCTGTAAGAATCAAGAACAAGTTGTGGGTTGTGAAGGGATTTAAAGAGAAGGAGATGATAGAGATAGAGTCTCCATATTCTAGAAGAACCAAAACAGTTCAAAGGAAACAGTTGAGGAGTTGGTGGAATGATAACATCAACTATAAAGAAGATGGAACTTGAACTTTATTGGGTCAAGCTAATGACATTAAAAGAGCGCTTGCTGGGAGGCAACCCAGTGAACTTTTGATTTGGTTTTGTAATTTTTAATTTGTGAACATTAGTTTTGTAATTATTTTGTTGGAGATAGCATCTACTGAAGGATGCTAGGTGGTTAAGTATCTATTGAAGGATACTATGGCTGTAACACCTACTGATGGGTGTTGGTAAGAAAATTTAACACCTACTGAAGGGTGTTGGTGGATTTTGGGTCAGGCTCGTGACTTAAACAAGCGCTACCTGGGAGGCAACCCAGTTGATTGAATATTTCTGTTTGTTTATTTTTAGGGTTTGCATAAGCATTTTGAACATTGAATTGCAGGGAACCAGTGAGGGGCACATATGGGAGGCACGTAGGTTAAGAAAAGAAGGAGAAGAGCACTTCACGAAAGTGCCGCTGAGCGGTACTCTCGCAGAATAGGGTTTTAGTTCCCCTTAGCGGGACCCGAGCCCATTAGGGTATTCTTAAACCCTAAGCTGCGCATTCTTTCACACTTTCAGACTTTTCTTTGCACAAACACTCCCACATACCTCCTCCAAGGTTTTCCACATCTTTTCACTCTTCCTTCTTAAGAAAATTTCTCTTCCACTCACTTTTTCACTAGTGTGTCATCAAAGTTTGGGGTTGGAAGAGAGCATTCTAGCTTGGAAGCATTCTCATTGCATCTAGTATCTCCACCCAAGTAAGTAGAATGCATTTTGTTCATTCTAGGGTTTTGATTTTGAATATGATGGTCAAAGCATGAAGATTTAGGGGTTTTGATTTCTTGGCATGATTGGATGATATATTTGATGTTTGAACCGATTAAACTGCATGATTATGAACTGGAAAACTGAAAATTGCATTTGGGTGCAGTTAGGAAAGCTTTAAAACAGGTTTTTCAAAAATCTGCAGAGTTACCGCTGAGGGGTAAACTGCCGCTGAGCGGCACTCTGCCAGATTTGATTTTTCTGGTTTTTTGTGATATGGAATGTGGTACTGGTGGCGCTGAGGGGAAATTCTGGCCCTCAGCGGTGGTTTAGCTTCGAAAGGAGTTATGTTCTGTGTTTTACTAATGATTAACATCATGTTCTGTGGTTTTGTTTGTGTTCTAAATGTAGGAATGGCATCCTCATCAGGAAAAAGATTGAAAACCATGGCAACTAAGAGAAAGGAAAAGGAACCAGAGCAACCTCACTCTAGCAGGTTCCTCTCTAGGAAACATGAGAAGCACTTTAGGGTGGTTCAGGACAGAAGACTTTTGATGGAGAGAAAGGTTGGAATGATACCTAACCTTGCTCCTCAATTTGGAGAGCAAGTTTTAGGGAATGACTGGGGAAAGCTAGCCACTTATCCTGCACCTGCCAACATAGCTGTGGTTAAGGAATTTTACACCAATGCAAAGAAGATTGGTGATTATCCAGCTGAGAATTATTTGGGCTATGTGAGAGGCCATGCTATCAGATATGATCCTGATTCAATTAATAACTTTCTGGACACTGTATGGGCTGGTGAGCAGTGCCAGTTTGCTCTTTGCATGGAGGAAGGTGCTGATTATGAGGATGTGGAGAGGGTACTGTGTATACCTAGAGGACACTTCCAAAGGAATCGATCTGGCTCAGTGGTTAACATTAGGAGGACAGATTTGACTCCTCTTGCAAAGTATTGGATGGCGTTTTCTCATGCCAACATTCAGCCATGTTCACATGTGTCAGATATTACTCTCAGCAGGGCATTCTTCATTTACTGTGCTATCAGAAACTTGAATGTTAATATTGGGCAGGTGATAGCTGATGAGATTAGTATGTGCGCCAATACTTCAAACAACAAAGCACCACTGGGACATCCTTCTTTGATCACGCACCTTTGCAAGATAGCTGGGGTGGACACTTCTGCTCCACCATTTGAGAGGCCAAGAAAAGCTATTGATGAGGCCTATTATAGACAGTACTGTGGAGGTGATGATGCAGCTCAGCCAGTTCCACCACGCCGGGCTCGTAGAGAGAGAGGGCCAGCACAGAGCCAGACATCTGCTGATACACATGAAGCAGAACCATTCCAGATGAGGGACATGTACATGTCTCTTATAGGTGCTCAGTTGCAGTCCATTCACAGAGGGCAGGTGGCCACTGCTGAGATGATTGTGGGGATGTATGATACACCTCCAGCCCACAGGTGGACTATGGATGAATTCCATAATGTGGTAGCTTGGCCAGAGGAGCCAGTGCATGGAGGAGGAGCTAGAGCAGCTGAAGCTTCGGCTAGAGAGATGGAAGAAGATGAAGCTGATGATGATGATGCATTTGAAGATGCTGAAGATGAGGAAGAAGAAGAAGATACAGAGGACAGCTCAGACTAATGAGGAGCTGAGATAGCATTTACTGATAAATGCTATCATGTGCTTATGTTTTGTGGTTTAAGTTTTCTGAACTTATTTGTTTTTGTTTTTAGATTAGGGTTTGATGTACTCTATTTGAAACCTGGTTTCTTGTGATGGTTTGCTATTAACTGTGATTGTGTGATAAGTACTGCTGAATGATGCTTATGATTGATTGATGTTGAGATGATGTGCACATTAAAATGCTTATATAGGTGATTCACAAGCTTTGTGAACAAATGCATGATATCATGATTGTGATTGTGAAATTAAGCAGGATGTGTATGTCAAATGTAAATGAGCATATATGTGAGGTTTTGAGCTCCAGAGTTGTTATTGTTAAATGCTATTACTTTGAAAGCATGAATGGTTTTGCCCAGGTTTTCTATGATTGAATCAATTGCTTGTTTTGCATCATATGATCAAGGCCGTTTGTTGGGAACCTTTTTATTGGCCAAATTTATAAAAATTAGCCCACTAAAAAAAAAAAGAACACTTTGTGTTCTATCCTTTGAACCCTTAGCTTTGAATATACACTGAAAACCCTTGATTGAAAATCTTTACCTTGAGTTAAGTAGAAGATCTTGTGTGGTATTGTTAAATGTTCAAGTTTGGGGTTGTTGGGAAAACATGAAAAGCATTGAGCTAAGAGCTAAAAAGTAAGAATATGCATAGAAAAAGAAAAGAAAAGAAAAAGAAGCAAAGCTCAATGCAAAGGCAAAAGAAAGTTGGGAAAGAATAAGATGATTGTGTTGTATGATTCTCTTAACTCAAGGATTTTGTTATCCAGAAAAACCAATTTTCTTGTTAGCCCAGCCACATTATAAGCCATAGAAAAGTCCTTGTGATGATGCATGCTTGTGAATGTTTTTGATTGTGGTAAAATGAAAGGCAAATTTGATTCATGTGACATTGTGATAGTAGAGTGAATGAGTGATCATCTCTTATACACTTGAGTGTGAGTGAAACACTTGACTTAGTGAGGAAATATTACATGAACACATGAACATCCATGCTTAATTGATTGATCATTCATGAGAATAGCATTTGTTGGAATTTAAATGACTTTGTGAACACTAAAACATGTGTACATCTTGATTAAACTCTTGGTCATAAGTTTGAGTGAAGTTGTTACTTATCTTGAAAAAGAGGATTTTTGAATGAGTGAACCATCATATGAATTGGTTGAAGATTGAGTTACATCTTGTTTGCTTGAGGACAAGCAAAGTTCTAAGTTTGGGGTTGTGATAACAGTTGAAAAACTGTTATTTGTATGATTAAAATTGACACTAAAAGCAACCTTTACACTTAGAAACTAGCTTGAAATCATGCTTTTCTTTATATTTTTGGAAATAAGAGAGCTGGACAGGTTTATGCTTGATTTCAGTGTTTTTGTGCAGGTTTTAAGGTGAATTTGGTGAAAGAAGTGAAGAAGGAGAGAGTTGAAATCAGAAAAGACAACAAAAAGTGCAAAAAGGAGAAGCCGAAGTCACCGCTCAGCGGCAGTTTACCGCTGAGCGGCACTCTGGAAGTCACGTGAGGTCCGCTGAGGGGCAAAATGGCCGGTGAGGGGAGAAAACAAGTCACGCACTCACCGTTGAGCGGTATTTTACCGCTGAGCGGCACTTTAATGGGCTTGGACTTGACTTTTTGTAATTTACGAATGATATATAAACTTTAGGGTTTCCTAGGGTTAGGCATCTCTGGCTGGAACGAAGAAAACACTCTCTCTTCCACCCCTTTGAAGGAGGATCTTGGATGCTGAGGCTTCCTCTTCACCTTTTTAGGGTTTATTCTTTCATTCTTTCATTGTAATTCATCTAGGTTCACCATGAATATGGTGAACTAAACTCTGTATGTTTGTTGGGGAATCAATGTAATCTTGTGAAACTCTCATATATGGAATCTGTTTTTATATCTTTTAATTAAGACTTATGCTTTCTTTTCATCATTAGTTAGGGTTTTTCCTCTTTGCTTAATGCTTGCATTGTTTAACTCATTCGATGCATGATTATTGGTTTTGTCGATACGGGCACGTACGGGGAAGTCTAGATCCGGGGAATTTCTCCCAATATGATATTGGTTGTCGTTAAGCTCCTGCACTTATGAACTGATCATTAGGAATGCTAGGAATTGTATGAACTCGTGATTAGGGAGAAGCCTTCTAGAAAGGTACTTTAGAGAGTGGCATTAACAATGATGATTTGATTGTTGAATTCCTAAAATATATGAGAGTGGATAAGATGAAATTGACCCCCAACAACATATTCATACATTAATATCATTGAAAGTGTTTATCTTTTGCTTTTTGCCATTGATCAAAATTCATGCATACATGTTTATTTTCTGTCTTGCATCTTAAACCCCAATTATTTCGTTTGTAAGTCTTAGTTAATCAAGAAACCACATAACTAAACTAGGCCGTGAGTCCTTTGGGAAGAACGATACTTGGTCTAACCAAGTTTATTACTTGAACGATTCGGTCATACTTGCCGATTGAAAACAAGTTTGTGACATCATAATTTGGTTTCATAAATTTGTCCATCAAGGGCTTGGTTCACAAACCAAGATGATGCTGGACGCCTCAGCAGGAGGCAATATTAAATGGAAAACTCCAGAGGAAGCAACAGAGATTATAGAAAACATGGCTACTAGTGATAATGAGCTACACAGTGAGAGAGGAGCTCCTATGCAAAAAGGAGTCCTCCAATTACAGACACATGATGCCCTGCTAGCTCAAAACAAAGTTCTAACTCAACAGCTGGAGACTCTTACTAAAACTCTTGCACAATTACCCAAAGAGTTGAAGATTGCTGCACAGGTACAAACCCAGTTGTGCGAATTATGTGGAGGCGACCATATCAATGGTCAATGTGCCTTTCCAGTAGAAGCCATAGAGGATGTAAACTACATGACCAATCAATACCGTCAAGGGAACCACAATCAAGGGTGGAAACCACACCCAAGCATTGGTCAAGGAGAAACTGGGCAAGCTGGTCAATTTAATAAGCAGCAGCAGCAACCCACCTTATGACAGCAGTTATCTATGCTTAATGAAAGGTCCATGAGGATGGAGGAAACTCTCAACAATTTCATACAGAAGACTGAGTCTACACAGAAGAGCACTGAAGCTGCTATAAAAAATTTGGAGACTCAGATGGGGCAGATCACCAAACAGGTGGAAGAAAGGCCAACTAGAAATTTTGGGGCTAATACTGAGGTTAACCCCAGAGAAGAGTGAAGGTGGTAGAGAGTGTTGATGATGAGAAAGTTGAGTTAGATACAGAAGAGAGAAGAGAAATAGAGAGCAAAAGCACTTTTCCTTTTCCAATCCATCAAGGGAAACAACTAGACTTCACAGAATTATTCAAAATGGTGGATAATGATGCACCTTGGGAACAATAGAATACGGTTTACACTAAATCTAATGAAGAAATCTCTACAAAGAAAAGACGTAGAGATGATGAGGCAAAGGAGTGTATAACTGTTAAAAAAGAGTCATTCCATCCTAAAGAAACAGATCCAGGCAGTTTTTCTATCCCTTGTACCATAGGGAAGAAAAAGGTGAAGAAAGCTCTCCTTGATTTAGGTTCAAGTGTTAACTTGATACCTTACTCTTTATTGGAGCAAATCGGCAATGTTAATGTGAAACCTGTAAAGGTTAATCTAGTAATAGCCGATGGATCTTCAAAGGAGCCATGTGGGATTGCAGAGGACATTATAGTTTGTGTTGGCAAACTTCAGTTCTTGGCAGACTTTGTGGTGATGAAGATGGAGACAGAGAAGATACCTATCATACTTGGAAGACCGTTTATGAAAACGGCCAGAGCTATCATTGATGTAAATGAAGGTATAGTGGTGCTCCAGGACCGAGAGGAGAGAGTGGTTGTAGACGTCTTCAAAGATGAGACGCAAGCACAGGAGGAAGAAGCTAGTCATAAAGCTGCATTTCAAGATGCACACATGACTAGTCATAAAGATGACAAGCCCAAGGATGCAGGTAACCATTGTTTGTTGTTTCAGCTGCACAAGGAAGAAAAGATTGGAAGAGGAGGAGAAATTCCTGATGACTGGGGGAAAAGAAGACCCCAACTTGGTACACCTGTGAGAATCAAAAACAAGTTGTGGGTTGTGAAGGGCTTTAAAGAGAAGGAGATGATAGAGATAGAGTCTCCACATTCTAGAAGGACCAAAACAGTTCACAGGAAACAGTTGAGGAGTTGTGTGATGGTTTGCTATTAACTGTGATTGTTTGATAAGTAATGCTTGATGATGCTTATTGATTGATTGATGTTGAGAAGATGTGCACATTAAAATGCTTATACAGGTGATTCACAAGCTTTGGGAACAAATGCAGGATATTATGATTGTGATTGTGAAATTAAGCAGGATGTGTATGTCAAATGTGAATGAGCTTATATGTGAGGTTTTGAGCTCCAGAGTTGTTATTGATTGAATGCTATTACTTTGAAAGCATGAATGATTTTGCCCAAGTTTTCTATGATTGAATTAATTGCTTGTATTGCATCATATGATCAAGGCCATTTGTTGGAACCCTTTTTATTGGCCAAATTCATAAAGTTAGCCCACTAAAAGAGAACACTTTGTGTTCTATCCTTTGAACCCTTAGCCTTGAACATACACTGAAACCCTTGATTGAAAATCTTTACCTTGAGTTAAGTACAAGATCTTGTGTGGTATTGTTAAATGTTCAAGTTTGGGGTTGTTGGGAAAACATGAAAAAGGAAAAGCATTGAGCTAAGAGCTAAAAAGTAAGAATATGCAAAGAAAAAAAAGAAAAAGAAAAGAAAAGAAAAAGAAGCAAAGCTCAATGCAAATGCAAAGGCAAGTTGGGAAGAATAAGAATAATTGTGTTGTTATGATTCTCTTAACTCAAGGATTTTGTGATCCAGAAAAACCAATTTTCTTGTTAGCCAAGCCACATTATAAGCCATTGAAAAGTCCTTGTGATGATGCATGCTTGTGAATGTTTTTGATTGTGGTAAAATGAAAGGCAAAGTTGATTCATGTAACATTGTGATAGTGGAGTGAATGAGTGAAACACTTTACCTCTTATACACTTGTGTGTTTAGTGAAACACTTTACCTAGTGAGGAAATATTCCATAAGCACATGAACATCCATGCTTAATTGATTGATCATTCATGAAAAATAGCATTTGTTGGAATTTAAATGACTTTGTGAACACTAAAGCATGTGCACATCTTGATTGAACTCTTGGTCATAAGTTTGAGTGAAGTTGTTACTTATCTTGAAAAAGAGGATTTTTGAATGAGTGAACCATCATATGAATTGGTTGAAGATTGAGTTACATCTTGTTTGCTTGAGGACAAGCAAAGTTCTAAGTTTGGGGTTGTGATAACAGTTGAAAAACTGTTATTTTCATGCTTAAAATTGACACAAAAAGCAACCTTTACACTTAGAAACTAGCTTGAAATCATGCTTTTATCCATATTTTCAGAAATAAGAGAGCTGGACAGGTTTATGCTTGATTTCAGTGTTTTTGTGCAGGTTTTAAGGTGAATTTAGTGAAAGAAGTGAAGAAGGAGAGAGATGAAATCAGAAAAGTCAACCAGAAACTAGAAAAGTCAACCAGTCAACCAGAAACCAGAAAAGTCAACCAGTCAACCAGAAAAGTCAACCAGTCAATCAAAAAGTCAACCAGTCAACCAGAATACGAAAAAAGTAAACCAGACGAGTTTTTGGCCAGTTTTATGCGATTTTATGATCTGTTTGGGCCTGGACCCGTTTTCTATTATTTTTTATGTCCTATTTAAAGACCTAGATGTCTTAGGGTTGGTATCTTTGGCAGAAACGAAGCAAACACTCTCTCTTCCACCCCTTGGGGTAGATTGGGAGATGGTGACAGCTCTCCTCTTCTCTTTCTCGGGTTTTTCTATCTCTTTCATTCTTTCATTATTGTTCATCTAGGTTCACCATGAATATGGTGAACTAAACCTTGTATGTTTGTTGGGGAATCAATGTAATCTTTTGAAGCTCTCATATATGGAATTTGTGCTTGCATCTTAATATAAGATTTATGCTTTCTTTCATCATTAGTTAGGGTTTTTCCTCTTTGCTTAATGCTTGCTTTGTTTAACTCATTCAATGCATGATTATTGATTTTGTCGATACGGGAACGTACGGGGAAGTCTAGATCCGGGGAATCTCTCCCAATATTATATTGGTTGTTGTTAAGCTCCTGCACTTGATGAACTGATTATTAGGAATGCTAGGAATTGTATGAACTCGTAATTAGGGAGAAGCCTTCTTGAAAGGTACTTTAGAGAGTGGCATTAACAATGATGATTTGAATGTTGAATTCCTAAAATATATGAGTGGATAAGATGAAATTGACCCCCAACAACATATTCATATATATATTTCATTGAAAGTGCTTGTCTTTTGCTTTTGCCATTGATCAAAACCTCATGCATACATGTTTATTTTCTGTCTTGCATATTAAACTCCAAATATTTTGTTCTTAAGTCTTAACTAATCAACAAACCACACAACTAAACTAGGCCGTGAGTCCTTTGGGAGAACGATACTTGGTCTTACCGAGTTTATTACTTGAAACGATTCGGTCATACTTGCGGATTGTTAAACAAGTTTGTGACATCATATTTTGGTGTTCATAAATTTGTCCATCAGTATACATAACACTCTCTCCACATCCTCAAAATCAGCACATTCCTCCATACGGAGAGCAAATTGGCAATGCTCACCAGCCCACACAGTATCCAGGAAGTTATTGATGGAATCAGAATCATACCTGATAGCATGGCCTCTGACATAGCCCAAATAATTTTCAGCTGGATAATCATCAATCTTCTTTGCATTGGTGTAGAACTCTTTTACCACAGCTATATTTGCAGGTGCAGGATATGTGGCTAGGTTTCCCCAGTCATTCCCTAACAATTGCTCTCCAAATTGAGGAGCAAAGTTAGGTATCATTCCAACCTTTCTTTCTGATGAATCAATATTTTATTGATTTCACTTAGTTTATTGTACCGGATTTAATCAAGGAATTGTGCTTGAATGTACAGTATTATCCTATTTTTCCTAATTGTGCTAAATTTGATCGGAAATTCTTATTTTCACTAATTTGAATTATCTGAGCTAATTATTTTACATGGAAAATTTGGAGATACAATTTGGGACATTTGAAGGTTAAATGAGAAATGGCAATTGAGCCCAATGCATTTCAGTCATTTCAATTTTCGCACAGTGCTGCGTGAATGTTGTGTCAACTTGTGTGTCTTCGTTCGAGTTCAATTCTTATCCGTTTTCTATGCAATTTTTTTTCATAGTTTCGTATGGATGTCTATTTTCACGTATAGTTTTTATTTTGTTCAAATTCATTCTGTGCTGTTCCCAGTACTTATTTTACTCTCATATGTCAGTCCAGTGATTACTGCTGTTTGAGTGATTTCTAATCTGTTGCATTGTTTGCTTGCTGTTTAGTAATTGTGGTGGCTGGAATTGATAATTGGACAGTGCTAAAACCTCCCAACACTCTTAAACAAGGCATACAACAGCTTGGCTTTATTGAATAGCAAAGAAAAAAAGAAAAAAGCAGCCACATGCACATCACGGCCCACATGGAAAGCTTTTGGATTTTAAAATTGGAATTGGTATCATGTGGAGTGTTCACGGCTGTCTCAAAATTGATTGGAAAATAATAGCATGGCCCCATGGACAACTCACGTTGGCACACACACCAAAACCTCACATATTTTGGAATCAAAGTTGGGACCACCACTTGGAAGCATACGGTGATTAATGAAGAGCGTAAAGCTGCCACGTCTAGCACCTTTTGGAGAGGAATACTTTGTTTTTAATTTTAATAGCAAGAGGCAGCGTATGGGTCCAGCAAAGAAGCGGTCCAGCATCCAAGGGGCAGCTCCCATCCAAGCTTCAACACGGCCCATGAGAAGCATCCAGCAGGGGGTGACGGTCCAGAAAAAAACAGGGGTGCACATCATTCTAGCAGCTTGGCACGGTCCAACATTCCTTCACAGGGTTACAGCCGCCACTTGAGTAGGAGTTCTTTTTTTATTAGTTTGGAGAAGGGATGTGAGGAGGGGGCGTGAGCTTGGGATGGTTGGAGAAAGAAAGAAAGCTGTCACTTGGAATGGAGGATGATGTTGCTTCAGTTCTTGATGTCTTCTCATCTGGTTTTGAAAATTTTTCATTTAAGCTTTTGTTCATTTTCTGTTTCATTCATCTCTGTCTCCATAAACTGTAATTTGAATTCTGTGTTTGTGAAAGTTGTTTTGAGAGCTTTGTAATTTAATCCTGAAGTGTTTTCTCTTCTTTAGATTTGTGGTGCAAGGTTACGGTTTGTTTAAAGAGCTATTCTCCTTCTTTCATTTAGTTTTATTTCATCCAGTTTTGATTGAATCCTTTTATCGTTTATGCTAATGTTAATGGCTGTTTTGAGATAGATAATGAAGTATTGTTTCATGCTTGTGTTTTAATGTTGTTAGAAGTGAAAAAGAAGCAAAGTAAATGGTGATTTATGGACATGTGTCATGGCTGGAATACTGCAGTAAATTTATTTTGTTTGAGAATGAAGAAGTAGATTAGGTGTGTGTTACGTAAAAGCTTTCTTCTCCTTGTAAAAATCAAACATCTTTCTTCTAAAAATCTGTTAGCATTTAGTCAACATGTGGGACCTTTTCTTACATTTGAATTTGTCTCTTTTAGTACTTTTGGAAGAAGATTGCCGTGGGTAGAATGGTGTGCATACAAATTAATTTGCTTTTCATTAAGAAATATTAATTGAAGTGGAAGTAATGTTTTCTTTGTAAAATCAAGTGGTATGGATGTAGGAAGGCTACGGTTTTGGAGGAGGGAAACAATTTCCTATTCTATTTTTTTTTTATTTGAATTTTTACTGTTCCAATTTCATTTTCACTGTGTTAATTTCATTTTACTGTTTTAGAATTTGCTTCGCCATTTTTAATGCAGTCGTGTTTAATTTCCAGTCAGTTTAATTTAATTTTATCCGCACAAAAACAATCTTTCAAAATCCCCCCACTATGTGTTTGATCTGAGACTGAACCACATTTGGTCCTTGAGAGACGACCTAGGAGTCACTTCCTAGTACTATACTGCATTCTTTTATGCACAACTTTTGTGAGAGGTGCGACCCACTCATCAAAATGGCGCCGTTGCCGGGGACCAACGGTTCGGTCTTAGGTCTTTTGTTGTGTTAGTGTGTGTTGTGTTTTGTCTTGTGATGTGATGTTTTGTTTTGTGTGTACGTGTCGCATGTTCAATTGTGTTGTGTTTTGTTTGTTTCGTAATTTTTAGCATTCCCTTTCTACCTTTCCCCTTCTCTTTCCATGTCTACCTATTTTGATTTTGTGAATACTACTTATTCTGCCAGTGCCTCTGATTATGATTCTCCTTCTGCATGTTACTTTGATTGTGATTCATATTCTGCTGATTTGTATGTTGAGAGCAATATGGCTCATCCTCCGACTTCTGAGAGTTCTCTTTGGGAACCGGTTCCACCTACTGAGGATGATGTTCATTGCGTTCTCAAGACTGGACTGATACATTTGCTGCCTAAGTTTCATGGTTTTGCAGGTGAATGCCCACTCAGACATTTGGAGGAATTCCACAACATTTGCTCTTCAATGAAGCCTCCACATGCACCGGTTGATCACATGTTCTTAAGGGCATTCCCACATTCATTACAAGAAGCAGCAAGGGATTGGCTGTATTGTCTTCCTCCAGGATCTATCACTTCTTGGGAAGATCTTAAGCATATGTTCTTGGATGAATTCTTCCCCGCTTAGTATGGTTACAGCAACGATCCTAGATGGAATGACCCTAGTTTGGGATGGTATGATGCTCCACAACAATATCAGGAAGCACCATCTCAGAATGCTTGTATGCCTCCGCCAGTCCAGCAACAACAACAGCTGCAACTTTATGAGTCTGCTCAGATAGCTCCTCAACCTTCTACTTCTGAGCTTACATTGCAGGAATTGTTGGAGCAGATGACCATGCAGAACCTTCAGTTTCAGCAAGAGAACAGAGCACACCTTCAATGTTTGAGCAATCAGATAGGGCAGATGACCACTCAACTCAATCAGGAACAGTCTCAAGATTTAGAGGAATCACCATTTCAGACTATTCTAATTCCTGATGATGATAGTGGCATCAACATAGAAGATGGGGAGAAGAGTCATGAGCTTATTGTTGCGCCATCTACTTTCCCATCATCCTATGTCCCTACCCTTGCACCTGAGGAGAGTGATGAATATTTTGAGGAGTAGGCAAAAATAAGCAGTAATCCTGAACCAGGTAGACCACCTTCATCTTCCCACACTTTAGCAATCTTCAAGGAAGAGGAGGTTGATGGACAAATTTGTAAGCACCAAAATATGATGTCACAAACTTGTTTCACAATCGGCAAGTATGACCGAATCGTTCAAGTAATAAAACTTGGTAAGACCAAGTATCGTTCTTCCCAAAGGACTCACGGCCTAGTTTAGTTATGTGGTTTCTTGATTAACTAAGACTTACAAACGAAATATTTGAGTTTAAAATGCAAGACAGAAAATAAACATGTATGCATGAATTTTGATCAATGGCAAAGACAAAAGATAAACACTTTCAATGGAATATATGAATGAATATGTTGTTGGGGGTCAATTTCATCTCATCCACTCTCATATATTTTAGGAATTCAACATTCAAATCATCATTGTTAATGCCACTCTCTAATGTACCATTCTAGATGGCTTCTCCCTAATCAAATAGTTCATACAATTCCTAGCATTCCTAATGATTAGTTCATGAGTGCAGGAGCTTAAAGGCAACCAATAGAATATTGTCAGTATAATATTGGGAGAAATTCCCCGGATCTAGACTTCCCCGTACGTGTCCGTATCGACAAAACCAATAATCATGCATTAGAATGAGTTAAACAATGCAAGCATTGAGCAAAGAGGAAAAACCCTAACTAATGATGAAAGAAAGCATATGTCTTAATTCAAAGATGTACTCAACAAATCCATATATGAGAGCTTCAAGAGATTACATTGATTCCCCAACAAACATACAAGGTTTAGTTCACCATATTCATGGTGAACCTAGATGAATAACAATGAAAGTATGAAAGAATAAACCCAATAAAGTGGAAGAGGTAGCCTGAGCATCCAAGATCCTCCTTCAAAGGGGTGAAAGAGAGAGTGTTTGCCTCGTTTCTGCCAAAGATCTCTAACTAAAGGACGTGCAAGCCCTTATATACTAATCTAGAGTTACAAAAGATTACAAAAGCCCAAGCCCAAAAAGTGCCGCTCAGCGCCATTTACCGCTCAGCGGTGGTTACGCGTCTTCTTTCTTCCCCTCAGCGGCCATTTGCCCCTCAGCGGTTCCAACGCCACCTCGTGAGTGCCGCTCAGCGGTAGTTTGCCGCTGAGCGGTGCCTTCGACTTCTCCTTTTTGCACTCTTTCTTGTCTTTTCTAATGTCCTCTCTCTTATTCTTCACTTCTTTCACCAAATTCACCTCAAAACCTGCACAAAAACACTTAAATCAAGCATAAACCTGTCCAGCTCTCTTATTTCTGAAAATATAAACAAAAGGCATGATTTCAAGCTAGTTTCTAAGTCTAAAGGTTGCTTTTAGTATAAACTTTAAGCATGAAAATAACAGTTTTTCAACTGTTATCACAACCCCAAACTTAAAACTTTGCTTGTCCTCAAGCAAATAAAATGTAACTCCATCTCCAACCAATTCATATGATGGTTTACTCATTCAAAATCCTCTTTTCAAGATAAGTAATAACTTCACTCAAACTTAAGACCAAGAGTTCAATCAAGATGTGCACATGCTTTAGTGTTCACAAAGTCATTTAAATTCCAACAAATGCTATTTTTCATGAATGATCAATCAATTAAGCATGGATGTTCATGTGCTTATGAAATATTTCCTCACTAGGTAAAGTGTTTCACTCAACACACAAGTGTATAAGAGGTAAAGTGTTTCACTCATTCACTCCACTATCACAATGTCACATGAATCAACTTTGCCTTTCATTTAACCACAATCAAATACATTCACAAGCATGCATCATCACAAGGACTTTTCAATGGCTTATAATGTGGCTGGGCTAACAAGAAAATTGGTTTTTCTGGATCACAAAATCCTTGAGTTAAGAGAATCATAACAACACAATCTTCTTATTCATTCCCAACTTTCTTTTGCCTTTGCTTTTGCATTTGCATTGAGCTTTGCTTCTTTTTCTTTTCTTTTCTTTGCATATTCTTACTTTTTAGCTGTTAGCTCAATGCTTTTTCCTTTTTCATGTTTCCCCAATAACCCCAAACTTGAACATTTAACAATACCACACAAGATCTTCTACTTAACTCAAGGTAAAGATTTTCAATCAAGGGTGTTCAGTGTTTGTTTAAGGCTAAAGGTTCAAAGGATAGAACACAACGTGTTCTCTTTTAGTAGGCTAACTTTATGAATTTGGCCAATAAAATGGGTTTCAACAACACGGCCTTGATCATATGATGCAAAACAAGCAATTGATTCAATCATAGAAAACCTGGGCAAAATCATTCATGCTTTCAAAGTAATAGCATTCAACAATAATAACTCTGGAGCTCAAAACCTCACATATAAGCTCATTCACATTTGACATGCACATCCTGCTTAATTTCACAATCACAATCATGATATTATGCATTTGTTCACAAAGCTTGTGAATCACCTGTATAAGCATTTTAATGTGCACATCATCTCAACATCAATCAATCAATAAGCATCATCAAGCATTACTTATCACACAATCACAGTTAATAGCAAACCATCATAACAAACCAGGTGTTCAATAGAGTACATCAAACCCTAATCTAAAAACAAAAACAAATAAGTTCAGAAAACTTAAACCATAAAAGCATAATCATATGATAGCATTCATCAGTAAATGCTATCTCAGCTCCTCATCAGTCCGAGCTCTCTGTATCTTCCTCTTCCTCTTCATCATCATCTTCATCAAATGCATCCTCCTCCTCAGCTTCATCTTCATCCATGTCTCGGGCTGAAGCTTCAGCTGCTTCAGCTCCTCCATGCCATGGTTCTTCTGGCCAAGCTACCACATTATAGAATTCATCCATAGTCCACCTGTGTGCTGGAGGGGTATCATACATCCCCACTATCATCTCAGCCGTGGCCACCTGCCCTCTGTGGATGGACTGCAACTGAGCACCTATAAGAGACATATACATGTCCCTCATCTGGAATGGTTCTGCCTCATGAGTATCAGCAGAAGTCCTGCTCTGTGCTGGCCTTCTCTCTCTACGAGCCTGGCGTGGTGGCACTGGCTGGGCTGCCTCCTCACCTCCACAGTACTGTCTGTAATAGGCCTCATCTATAGCTTTTCTTGGCCTCTCAAATGGTGGAACAGAAGTGTCCACCCCAGCTAGCTTGCAAAGGTGAGTGATCAAAGAAGGATGTCCCAGTGGTGCTTTGTTGTTTGAGGTGTTAGCACACACACTAATCTCATCAGCTATCACCTGCCCAATATTAACATTCAAGTTTCTGATAGCACAGTAGATGAAGAGTGCCCTGCTGAGAGTAATATCTGACACATGTGAACATGGCTGAATGTTGGCATGAGAAAATGCCATCCAATACTTTGCAAGAGGAGTCAAATCTGTCCTCCTAATATTAACCACTGAGCCAGATCTATTCCTTTGGAAGTGTCCTCCAGGTATGCACAATACTCTCTCAACATCCTCAAAGTCAGCACCTTCCTCCATGCTAAGAGCAAACTGGCATTGCTCACCAGCCCACACAGTATCCAGAAAGTTATTGATGGAGTCAGAATCATACCTGATAGCATGGCCTCTAACATAGCCCAAATAATTCTCAGCTGGATAATCACCAATCTTCTTTGCATTGGTGTAGAATTCTTTCACCACAGCTATGTTGGCAGGTGATGGATAAGTGGCTAGCTTCCCCCAATCATTCCCTAACACTTGCTCTCCAAATTGAGGAGCAAAGTTAGGTATCATTCCAACCTTTCTCTCCATTAGAAGTCTCCTGTCCTGAACCACCCTAAAGTGCTTCTCATGTTTCCTAGAGAGGAACCTGCCATTATGGGGCTGCTCTGGTTCCTTTTCCTTCCTCTTGGTTGCCATGGTTTTCAATCTCTTTCCTGAAGAGGATGCCATTCCTGCATTCAAACATAAATCCAAAACCACAGAACATGATGTTAATCATTAGTAAACACAAAACAAAACTCCTTTTGAAGCTAAACCACCGCTGAGGGCCAGAATTTCCCCTCAGCGCCACCAGTGCCACATTCAAACACGCAACAAACCAGAAAAAGCAAATCTGGCAGAGTGCCGCTCAGCGGTAAATGCGCTCAGCGGTGATCTGCAGATTTTTGCAAATCTCGTTTTTAAACTGTCCTAACTCCACCCAAATGCAATTTTCAGTTTTCCAGTTCATAATCAAGCAGTTTAATCGGTTCAAACATCAAATATATCATCAAATCATGCATAGAAATCAAAACCCCTAAATATTCATGCTTTGGCAATCACAGTCAATTTCAAGAACCCTAGAATGAACAAAATGCATTTTACTTACTTGGGTGGAGATGCTAGATGATATGAGAATGCTTCCAAACTAGAATGCTCTCTTCCAACCCCAAACTTTGATGGCACACTAGTATAAAAGTGAGTGGAAGAGAAATCTTCTAAAGAGGGAAGAGTAGAAAGATGTGGAAAACCTAGGAGAAGAGGTGTGGAAGTGTTTATGCAGAGAAGAACTTGAAAGAGTGTAAAAACGCGCAGCTTAGGGTTTAAAAATACCCCAATGGGCTCGGGTTCCGCTAAGGGGAACTTAAGCCCATCTGCGTTAGTACCGCTCAGCGGTAAATGCCGCTCAGCGGCACTTTCGTGATGTGCCCTTCTCCTTCTTTTCTTTACCTACGTGCCTTCCTAGCATACCCCTCATAGGTTCCCTGCAATTTAATGTTAAAAATGCTTATGCAAACCCTAACTAAAATAGACAAACAGAAAACAATCAATCAACTGGGTTGCCTCCCAGGTAGCGCTTGTTTAACGTCACGAGCCTGACCCAAAATCCACCAACACCCATCAGTAGGTGTTTCAAACTTACCAGCACCCATCAGTAGGTGCAAAATCTTCTCACCAACACCCATCAGTAGGTGTTACAAACTTAGTATCCTTCAGTAGATACTTAATCACCTAGCATCCTTCAGTAGATGCTAGATCCAACAAAATAATGTCCAGAATAATGTTCACAAATTATAAATTACAAAACCAAATCAAAAGTTTGTAAATCCACTGGGTTGCCTCCCAGCAAGCGCTTCTTTAACGTCACTAGCTTGACCCTGTTAAAGCTCACGTTCCATCTTCTTTATAGTTGACGTAGTCCTTCCACCAACCTTTCAACTGCTTCCTTTGGACTGTCTTAGATTCTCTAGAATATGGAGACTCTATCTCTATCATCTCCTTCTCTTTAAAGCCTTTAATAACCCACAACTTGTTCTTGAGTCTTACAGGTGTGCCAAGTTGGAGTCTTAATTTTTTCCAGTCTCTAGGAACTTCTTCTCCTTTTCCAATCTCTTCTACCTTGGGTGCCTGAAAATACAAACAATGGTTATCAGAAACCTTAAGATTTTTATTTTTACCTCTAGTTATGGGTGCATCTCGAAATGCAGCTTTATAACTGGCTTCTTCCTCCTTTGCTTGTATCTCATCTTTGAACACATCCACCACCACTCTCTCCTCTCTGTCTTGGAGAACCACTATACCTTCATTCACATCAATGATAGCCCTAGCCGTTTTCATAAACGGCCTTCCAAGTATGAAAGGTATTTTCTCAGTTTCCATCTTCATCACCACAAAGTCTGCCAAGAACTGAAGTTTGCCAACACAAACTACAATGTCTTCTGCAATCCCACATGGCTCCTTTGAAGATCCATCAGCCATTACAAGATTAACCTTTACAGGTTTTATTTCAACATGGCCAATTTGCTCCAATAGAGAATAAGGCATCAAGTTAACACTTGAGCCTAAATCAAGGAGAGCTTTCTTTACCTTTTTCTTCCCTATAATGCAAGGGATAGAAAAACTGCCTGGATCTGCTGCTTTTGGTGGGAATGATTCTTTCTTAACAGTTATACACTTTTCTTCCTCATCCTCTCTACGTCTTCTTTTTGTTGAGGTTCCTTCATCTGATTTGGTGTAAACTGCTATTTTCTGTAGAATTTGTTCCCAAGGAGCTTCATTATCAACCATTTTGAATAAATCTGTGAAATCCATTGGTTTCTCCTGATTTGTTAGAAAAGGAAAAGTGTCCTTTCTTTCTTCTTCTCTTCTCTCTTCTGTTTCATCTTCTTCCAACTCAATGATCTCTTCATTTACACTCTTGACCACTTTGCACTCTTCTCTGGGGTTAACCTCAGTATTAGCCCCAAAGTTTCTGTTGGGTCTTTCTTCCAATTGCTTGGTGATCTGACCCATCTGAATCTCCAAATTCTTTATAGCAGCTTCAGTGCTCTTTTGAGAAGATTCAGTTTTCTGGATGAATTGCTGAAGAGTTTCTTCCAACCTTGTTGATCTGTCATTAAGCATAGATAATTGTTGCCACAAGGTTGGTTGCTGCTGCTGCTTATTATACTGATTAGCCTGCCCAGTTTGTCCTTGGCCAATGCTTGGATGTGGTTTCCAACCCTGATTATAATTCCCTTGACAGTATGGAAACTGATTAGCCATGAAGTTAACATCCTCCAAGGCCTCCACTGGAAAAGCACACTGGCCATTTATGTGATCACCTCCACATAGTTCGCACAATTGGGTTTGTATCTGGGCAGCAGACTTCAACTCTTTAGGTAATTGAGCCAAAGTTTTTGTCAGAGTCTCTAGCTGTTGAGTTAGAATTTTATTCTGTGCTAGCAGAGCATCATGCGTTTGTAATTGTAGAACCCCTTTCTGTGGCATAGGAGCTCCTCTTTCATTGTGCAGCTCATTATCACTTGTAGCCATATTTTCAATGATTTCAGTTGCTTCCTCTGGAGTCTTCCATTTGATATTGCCTCCAGCTGAGGCATCCAGCATCATCTTGGTTTGTGAACCAAGCCCTCCAAGGAAAGTTAGGACTACTTCTTGATCTTCAAAGCCATGCGTGGGAGTTTTACGTAACAAGCTTTTATACCTATCCCATGCATGTCCAAGTGATTCTTCCATGCCCTGCTTGAATGAAGATATCTCTTGCTTTCCCTTAGTCACTTTAGATTGTGGGAAGTATTTATTCAAAAACTTTGCAACCACTGCTTCCCACTCCGTGAAACTTTCTTCTGGAAAAGAGTTCAACCAAAGCTTAGCATTGCCTCCCAATGAGAAAGGAAACAAGCTAAGTTTGATAGCTTCGTCTGGCACCCCATTAATCTTGACCGTGTTACAGATCTCATTAAATGTTGTAAGGTGCTCATATGGGCTTTCATGTGATAACCCATTAAATTGATTACTCTTTACCAGTTGAATTAATGCTGGTTTGACCTCCATGTTGGCTGCATTGACTCTAGGCCGAGCTATGCTATTGAAGTGCTGAGGTCCAGCAAGATTAGTGTAATCTGCAAGAGTTCTTCTAGCATTATTATTGTTCTCCATACTCCCTGTGCTATGAACAGAACCTTGTGGTGATGATTGTAGGAGAGTTTCAGGAGAAGGGAAAAGTTCTCTGGACGTTCTGATTCTTCTCCTCCTTCTACTCTCGTCTAGCCCTTCAAGTAGTGGTTCTGTTGTTTTCTTACTTCTAGTTCGAATTGCCTCCTGCATGCACAAGAAAACAAAACCCTAGAAAAGATTTGTTAGCACAAAAAGATATAGAAGAAAATAAAGATTGAAAAGATATAAGAAGATAAAAGATTTAGAAGATAGAATCAAATAAAATAGAATAAAACCTAATCTAAAAAATAAAATCTAATCTAAAAGATAAAATAAAATAAAATCTAACCTAACCTAAAAGATAGAATAAGAATAAAATAAAATCTAACCTAAAAAGATAAAAAGATAAATCTAATAAAATAAAATAAAATCTAATCTAAAATAAAATCAAATCAAATAAAAACCGAAAAATAAAAAACAGAAAATAAAAATAGAAAACAGAAAAACAGAAAACAGAAAAATAAAATAAAATCAAATAAAATACAAACTGAAAAATATAAACAGAAAAATAAAATAAAATTAAAAAAATTCGAAATTTAAATTAAAAATAAAAAATAAGTCAAAGATAATCAATAATCACACAAATTAACCAGTTAAACCACGAGTCCCCGGCAACGGTGCCAAAAACTTGATGGACAAATTTGTAAGCACCAAAATATGATGTCACAAACTTGTTTCACAATCGGCAAGTATGACCGAATCGTTCAAGTAATAAAACTTGGTAAGACCAAGTATCGTTCTTCCCAAAGGACTCACGGCCTAGTTTAGTTATGTGGTTTCTTGATTAACTAAGACTTACAAACGAAATATTTGAGTTTAAAATGCAAGACAGAAAATAAACATGTATGCATGAATTTTGATCAATGGCAAAGACAAAAGATAAACACTTTCAATGGAATATATGAATGAATATGTTGTTGGGGGTCAATTTCATCTCATCCACTCTCATATATTTTAGGAATTCAACATTCAAATCATCATTGTTAATGCCACTCTCTAATGTACCATTCTAGATGGCTTCTCCCTAATCAAATAGTTCATACAATTCCTAGCATTCCTAATGATTAGTTCATGAGTGCAGGAGCTTAAAGGCAACCAATAGAATATTGTCAGTATAATATTGGGAGAAATTCCCCGGATCTAGACTTCCCCGTACGTGTCCGTATCGACAAAACCAATAATCATGCATTAGAATGAGTTAAACAATGCAAGCATTGAGCAAAGAGGAAAAACCCTAACTAATGATGAAAGAAAGCATATGTCTTAATTCAAAGATGTACTCAACAAATCCATATATGAGAGCTTCAAGAGATTACATTGATTCCCCAACAAACATACAAGGTTTAGTTCACCATATTCATGGTGAACCTAGATGAATAACAATGAAAGTATGAAAGAATAAACCCAATAAAGTGGAAGAGGTAGCCTGAGCATCCAAGATCCTCCTTCAAAGGGGTGAAAGAGAGAGTGTTTGCCTCGTTTCTGCCAAAGATCTCTAACTAAAGGACGTGCAAGCCCTTATATACTAATCTAGAGTTACAAAAGATTACAAAAGCCCAAGCCCAAAAAGTGCCGCTCAGCGCCATTTACCGCTCAGCGGTGGTTACGCGTCTTCTTTCTTCCCCTCAGCGGCCATTTGCCCCTCAGCGGTTCCAACGCCACCTCGTGAGTGCCGCTCAGCGGTAGTTTGCCGCTGAGCGGTGCCTTCGACTTCTCCTTTTTGCACTCTTTCTTGTCTTTTCTAATGTCCTCTCTCTTATTCTTCACTTCTTTCACCAAATTCACCTCAAAACCTGCACAAAAACACTTAAATCAAGCATAAACCTGTCCAGCTCTCTTATTTCTGAAAATATAAACAAAAGGCATGATTTCAAGCTAGTTTCTAAGTCTAAAGGTTGCTTTTAGTATCAACTTTAAGCATGAAAATAACAGTTTTTCAACTGTTATCACAACCCCAAACTTAAAACTTTGCTTGTCCTCAAGCAAATAAAATGTAACTCCATCTCCAACCAATTCATATGATGGTTTACTCATTCAAAATCCTCTTTTCAAGATAAGTAATAACTTCACTCAAACTTAAGACCAAGAGTTCAATCAAGATGTGCACATGCTTTAGTGTTCACAAAGTCATTTAAATTCCAACAAATGCTATTTTTCATGAATGATCAATCAATTAAGCATGGATGTTCATGTGCTTATGAATATTTCCTCACTAGGTAAAGTGTTTCACTCAACACACAAGTGTATAAGAGGTAAAGTGTTTCACTCATTCACTCCACTATCACAATGTCACATGAATCAACTTTGCCTTTCATTTAACCACAATCAAATACATTCACAAGCATGCATCATCACAAGGACTTTTCAATGGCTTATAATGTGGCTGGGCTAACAAGAAAATTGGTTTTTCTGGATCACAAAATCCTTGAGTTAAGAGAATCATAACAACACAATCTTCTTATTCATTCCCAACTTTCTTTTGCCTTTGCTTTTGCATTTGCATTGAGCTTTGCTTCTTTTTCTTTTCTTTTCTTTGCATATTCTTACTTTTTAGCTGTTAGCTCAATGCTTTTTCCTTTTTCATGTTTCCCCAATAACCCCAAACTTGAACATTTAACAATACCACACAAGATCTTCTACTTAACTCAAGGTAAAGATTTTCAATCAAGGGTGTTCAGTGTTTGTTTAAGGCTAAAGGTTCAAAGGATAGAACACAACGTGTTCTCTTTTAGTAGGCTAACTTTATGAATTTGGCCAATAAAATGGGTTTCAACAACACGGCCTTGATCATATGATGCAAAACAAGCAATTGATTCAATCATAGAAAACCTGGGCAAATCATTCATGCTTTCAAAGTAATAGCATTCAACAATAATAACTCTGGAGCTCAAAACCTCACATATAAGCTCATTCACATTTGACATGCACATCCTGCTTAATTTCACAATCACAATCATGATATTATGCATTTGTTCACAAAGCTTGTGAATCACCTGTATAAGCATTTTAATGTGCACATCATCTCAACATCAATCAATCAATAAGCATCATCAAGCATTACTTATCACACAATCACAGTTAATAGCAAACCATCATAACAAACCAGGTGTTCAATAGAGTACATCAAACCCTAATCTAAAACAAAAACAAATAAGTTCAGAAAACTTAAACCATAAAAGCATAATCATATGATAGCATTCATCAGTAAATGCTATCTCAGCTCCTCATCAGTCCGAGCTCTCTGTATCTTCCTCTTCCTCTTCATCATCATCTTCATCAAATGCATCCTCCTCCTCAGCTTCATCTTCATCCATGTCTCGGGCTGAAGCTTCAGCTGCTTCAGCTCCTCCATGCCATGGTTCTTCTGGCCAAGCTACCACATTATAGAATTCATCCATAGTCCACCTGTGTGCTGGAGGGGTATCATACATCCCCACTATCATCTCAGCCGTGGCCACCTGCCCTCTGTGGATGGACTGCAACTGAGCACCTATAAGAGACATATACATGTCCCTCATCTGGAATGGTTCTGCCTCATGAGTATCAGCAGAAGTCCTGCTCTGTGCTGGCCTTCTCTCTCTACGAGCCTGGCGTGGTGGCACTGGCTGGGCTGCCTCCTCACCTCCACAGTACTGTCTGTAATAGGCCTCATCTATAGCTTTTCTTGGCCTCTCAAATGGTGGAACAGAAGTGTCCACCCCAGCTAGCTTGCAAAGGTGAGTGATCAAAGAAGGATGTCCCAGTGGTGCTTTGTTGTTTGAGGTGTTAGCACACACACTAATCTCATCAGCTATCACCTGCCCAATATTAACATTCAAGTTTCTGATAGCACAGTAGATGAAGAGTGCCCTGCTGAGAGTAATATCTGACACATGTGAACATGGCTGAATGTTGGCATGAGAAAATGCCATCCAATACTTTGCAAGAGGAGTCAAATCTGTCCTCCTAATATTAACCACTGAGCCAGATCTATTCCTTTGGAAGTGTCCTCCAGGTATGCACAATACTCTCTCAACATCCTCAAAGTCAGCACCTTCCTCCATGCTAAGAGCAAACTGGCATTGCTCACCAGCCCACACAGTATCCAGAAAGTTATTGATGGAGTCAGAATCATACCTGATAGCATGGCCTCTAACATAGCCCAAATAATTCTCAGCTGGATAATCACCAATCTTCTTTGCATTGGTGTAGAATTCTTTCACCACAGCTATGTTGGCAGGTGATGGATAAGTGGCTAGCTTCCCCCAATCATTCCCTAACACTTGCTCTCCAAATTGAGGAGCAAAGTTAGGTATCATTCCAACCTTTCTCTCCATTAGAAGTCTCCTGTCCTGAACCACCCTAAAGTGCTTCTCATGTTTCCTAGAGAGGAACCTGCCATTATGGGGCTGCTCTGGTTCCTTTTCCTTCCTCTTGGTTGCCATGGTTTTCAATCTCTTTCCTGAAGAGGATGCCATTCCTGCATTCAAACATAAATCCAAAACCACAGAACATGATGTTAATCATTAGTAAACACAAAACAAAACTCCTTTTGAAGCTAAACCACCGCTGAGGGCCAGAATTTCCCCTCAGCGCCACCAGTGCCACATTCAAACACGCAACAAACCAGAAAAAAGCAAATCTGGCAGAGTGCCGCTCAGCGGTAAATGTCGCTCAGCGGTGATCTGCAGATTTTTGCAAATCTCGTTTTTAAACTGTCCTAACTCCACCCAAATGCAATTTTCAGTTTTCCAGTTCATAATCAAGCAGTTTAATCGGTTCAAACATCAAATATATCATCAAATCATGCATAGAAATCAAAACCCCTAAATATTCATGCTTTGACAATCACAGTCAATTTCAAGAACCCTAGAATGAACAAAATGCATTTTACTTACTTGGGTGGAGATGCTAGATGATATGAGAATGCTTCCAAACTAGAATGCTCTCTTCCAACCCCAAACTTTGATAGCACACTAGTGTAAAAGTGAGTGGAAGAGAAATTTTCTAAAGAGGGAAGAGTGAAAAGATGTGGAAACCTAGGAGAGATGTGGAGTGTTTATGCAGAGAAGACTTGAAAGAATGTAAAAACGCGCAGCTTAGGGTTTAAAAATACCCCAATGGGCTCGGGTTCCGCTAAGGGGAACTTAAGCCCATCTGCGATAGTACCGCTCAGCGGTAA